>NW_024533410.1:0-93003 GCF_016097555.1 Gigantopelta aegis | reverse complement strand
TATGTTTATTTTAGTCCACAATTGATCGAAAAACATGCGCTATGCTATGTTAAGTGAACACAAAGACTTGATTGGACAACACGAGCTTTGGATGGAATCACTCTATTTTACATATTAAAATCCGGACACAGTGAAGCCCCCATTTACTAAAATGATAATACTCTCTCACCACACACACAGGGACAGAACTCGTATGAGTAAAAGCCAAGCTCCACAGATGGCTCGCTGACATTACTATCTTCATCAAAATTACCAATATGACTTACTATAGCGAATGTACTATAGCTATTTAATGTCATTATTCGTCGGTGTACTTCGCTGTCTTGAACTCCAACAAGTGGGCCGACAATAGTATTATGATAGTCATCATCCTATTACAGTTCCCCAAACATCCAAGTGAGTGATCATTAATACAGTACTGAGTGTCTGTTTTGTGCATCATATAATTAAACTATTCCAGTATTATTGTCAATAGTATCTATTGTATACTAAATGTCGCCAATGTCCCATTGCCTGGATATTGTGCATTTATACATTTTAATAATGTTAATATGACAAATGTTTTCTAATTGATCATACAGACATTTTAATACAAATCATACACTATTTTAACACTGATCATACACTCTGATCATGCACTTTTAAACACGATCATTACACTATTTTAACACTGATCATACACTATTAGACTTTAACACTTATCATATGTTATTTAACATTGATCATACATTATTTTAAACATTAATCATATATTATTTTAACATTGACATACTTTATTTAACACTGATCATACACTGTTTTAACACTGATATACATGCATGTAGTATAAATATTTATTGTGTTGCTTACATGAACTATCATTCTCTTATATATTTTAATATTATTGTTGTTTCTAGGATGGAATTATGGCCAGGCTATGTAAATTCAATCCACCAATTTGATGGTGGATTTTTATGTACTAGATGTGTCTCACACAACTACTTAGAATGGACACTGCACTAGATTTTTTGTAAGTTTAACTCTCAAAATTAGGACATTGAAATGTGAGCACTCACATGAAAAGTTCCAGCTGGCCTGCTTATCTAGGCATGTTCTTTTGAACTGGCAACAACCCTTGTACTGTATATAATAATAACATACCTACCCCCTCTGTAGCTATGAGCCTTTATTCCAAAAATCAAGACCGTTTCCAAGATGAAGCCCACAACGTCAATTAGTATGGGAACTATGTTTTAACCCGTTACAATAACCGGACTTACCGGATTGACGACATTGCCTGGGACAAAACCACCTCAGAGCCCACAGTTTATTGATCATACAGGAAAGGCTGTTTCTTTCATTGAATATTAACAAGTTAGTAATAAAGAATAATAATGCTATATACGGTCTCTTACTGTCCTAGAAAAGCATCATGGTCGGGAAATACAGGAGGGGGACAGAACAGCCTTTGCTTCTTCATCGACCCAAAAGACATAGGAGAATGCCCAATCAGAAGGGGCGTGGCTCTAAGGATGAAGGTTAATACTGATGAAGAAGTTAGTGTCTGGTTTCTTTATTTGTGGAGTTAATTTGTAATTATGTTGGAACCCGAAGAAGAAGTGGATCCTTTAGTACCTGAATGTGGGGTAGTATGACTGTCTTACTGATAATGCCACCGAAATGACTTCAAAGTGCTGAAGGTAATGAATAATATGGATTGCAGGGTGAATAAATGGATGCATGGATGAATAAATGATGATGCATGGGGAATAAATGGCTGGATGATAGATAAATGGATGTACAGATCTAATCAATCATCATCTTCGTAGGATTGGCTGTTCATACACGCATTACACCAAAACCAAAGAGAGGTAGCTATTAAGAAGTCATAAGAGCTGCTAAACTCCCAGTGATCAGGTAAAAATACTTATTCACTAGGAGTACTGTCTTCATTCTCTCTATTAGGCCAGAAAAGAGTTGGCGTCCTGGGGTCTTTCTCTTCAGCCTAATTTGCTACAAACGATGGGAAGACGTCTGAACCGGAGAGAATTTTCTTCAAGGACAATTCCTACTGTTGCTGGTTTAGATGCTGAGTGGATCGAGAGCTTGTCAAAGAACATGTTATCACAGCTGTAGCCTTGAAAACTATGGCCTGGTTAGTCTTTGCAAAACTTGACTCTTCCAAAGCTATGGACTTCATGTCTATGATGAAAAAAGTTGCCCACCCATGGGAATTGAAGGTAAGCCCCTCTTTCCAAACTAATTAAAATTTCACTTTATTTAGGTCAAAGATGAATATATTGTTGAGTTACCAAATGACAGAAATACGACACATTACATTAGAGCTATCAGAGAGCAAAATTAATTCTAAGCTTCACTAGTGGTCGTCATATTTCACACTTCTCTGTGACGATCGTTACTCTTCAGTATTAAAAAAAAACTATGCTGCATTCAGCGAGCCCATACCATCACAGGTACTCAATTTTAACTACTGACAAGTAAATTAAATAGTGAATATGTCAATCAAACATAATGGTGGACAAGTTAACAGACTAGTGATGATAATACTAATGTTAGTATAGCATTATATATTTATTTCAGGTAATCAATGCTAGGACTATTCACAGCAGCAAAAACTTCGTAGTGTCACGCAAAAAATTGCTCTACAAATCAATGTGAAATTAGGTGGAGAGTTATGGGCTGTTGAAATACCTGTAGTAAGTCATTTAAAAGGCTTTGAAGGAAGTTATTGATTTGTTTGTCTCTTCAGAAAAAATATCATGGTCATTGGCATTGATGTCTATCACGATAACTGCCCATGGAAAGAGGGTCTATTCTTGGATTTTGTCAACAGTACAAACAAGTGAGATATCAAATTCTACTTGTGACAAAAATGTCTATGATATATCCTGTTGTCTAGATATTTCACTCGCTGGTACTCGCGTGTTTCCATTCAAGACAAAAATCAAGAAATAGTGATGGTTTGGAAGTTGTGCTTTCAGTCAGCACTTCGAAATTATCATGAGGTGTGTATTAAATGTACAATTTAGTCTCTTATATAATTATATTAACTAACACAGCTAAATCAGTCATTACCAGAACGTATCATTGTATTTCGTGACGAGTTGGAGATTGGTCAGATGGGACTGTGGCTGAATTTGAAGTTCCTCAATTCAAGAGTTGTTTGTCAGAATGTTTGGTAAGAAATATATGTTGTTACAATACTTTTTATCCTCCTCTAGGTGAAGACTATAACCACACGTATGGCTGTTGTTGTAGTACAAAAAGGATCTCAAATCTCGTATGTTTGCTCAAGGTTCTCAAGGCTATGAGAATCCTTTCCGGGAACTAATCATGGACCATACCATCACAAGGAAAGGGATGGTGAGTCACTCACTAACTATTAACTAGTCTTCATTCTACTAAATACTATATTATTATGACATAATGTATCAATTATTATTATTCCCCCCTTCTCATAGGTATGACTTTTTCCTAGTTTTAGTCAACATGTTCGTCGTCGGGGTACTGTCACACCCACTCATTATAATGTAGTTTCTGATACATCGGGCTTGAAGCCTGATCACATGCAGAATGTATTTATTATTAGTATACAATGTTTTTATATTGATTCTTCTTAGATTACGCGTATAAACTAACACACATGTACTACAACTGGCCTGGTACAATTCGGTACCTGTCCTTGTCAAAGTAAGTGTTGTCTACTATATCGTCATTTGTCCTCTACTATGGATTCTCTTTCTCTCTCTCTCTCTCTCTCTCTCTCTAGTATGCTCACAAGTTAGCTTTTCTAGTTGGTCAGAGTCTACACAAAGAACCTAGTTAAAGATATTTCTGATCGTCTTTTTTTCCTTTGAGAAAATTATTTTCATTAACTTGGATTTCTCTGAAATCAACTTATTGTGGATCATTTATTCATCAAAAAGAGTATTTATATCACTTTCTCTCTAAGTATCTTACTCCTAAGTTAATAAGGATTATTTTAAAGTTTCTTCTTGTGTTATACATTTTTGCTGGCTTTGTTCCCACTACAAGTAGTTGAATTTCAGACATTTATTGATATCATTACAAACCAATCATTGACTCAGCAAATTTTATAATAATTTCAAACTGACCCTGTTTTTATAATTCCTCTCAATAGATGTTAATAATGTGAAGTCTAAACTCATTAAGAATTAGTAATGTTAACATTATTGATATCAACATGAGTGAGTTCACAACAAATTGATTGTTTGAACTAATTAGCAATTGGAAGACCAGTATATTGATGAAATTTTAAAAACATTTCAGTATGATTTCACCCAAGATTTGAAATAGTTTGAAGACTGTACTCTACTAACTCAGTCATACATGGATCTGTAGATGTCATTAGTATTTATGGCAATATCTTTTTTAAATATTTTTTAATTAATTAAAAAATTATATAATATTATCAACCTTATTAATTATTTCAATAGCTATAGTTTACTGATAATACTTCTGCAATTTAGATACGATCATCAATATTAAATTTAACAGTTATTTTATTTGTAATAGTTAGTATAACAGTATGATTTTACACGTTACATTCTCTACTACTTTGACAAACCTACATGGTGTCATAAAAGTTAAGGAGGAGCAAATGTAGTCAAATTAATTACTTGTTCTAATGTAGTTTGGTTGAGAGAATATGACTAATTCCAACTGTTTAGAATGCGCTTCATTTCTCTGAATATATTGGCCCAAGTGTTGAAAGGTGTGGCTGGAATCCAGTACATTAGTCCATTCTGAAATGTATTGTATATATATAGAGTAAAGTAGTTATAGAATTATTCACACTTGATGTGATTTCAATCTCTCAGATCCAGGAAAGGTCTTTTCTATAAAGTTTGATATCTCATTTTTTATATGGCTTCATTGACTTCAATTATATCATGATTATTGTCTCTTCCTTCATTTTCATTTTCAATTAGCACAGTTTCCAGTAGTACATCACTGATTTCTCTACTGTCATCATCCATTGTTACATATTCATTAGTAACAGCAGAGCATATTTTCACTTCTAAAGTATATCCATTACCATACCTACAACAAAAACCCATAACAGACAGTCTACATTGTCCAATGAAATAAACTGTGTCAGATAATATGAGTATTCACTAAAAAGTTGGGGGTTGACAGGTTTTCACTAATACCTGTTCTTTAACTCTTGTATGCTTCCTTGACATTGAATTTACCTTTCACTAATATTGCTACATGTGAGCAAAGTGCTTCACACTCCTCCATACTCAAAAACAGAAACAATTCACATGATTATAATCCAATAAATGGAGGTGTCCTTTTCCTCACACCTGTGTGAAGTAATCAATGATACTCCTCCTTCCTGGATGAGTTTCACATATGGTTGTCCATAAAAACTGGCGTGTAACTGGATCTACTCACTTGTGGGTTCATCTAACATTAACACTGGAGTATCACCAACCAATGCAACAGCAGTACACAGTTTTTCTCTTTGTTCCTCCACTAGTGACAAAAAATGTCAAATTTAAAGTAAACATGTTGTCATTGTTTACTGCTGGCCTTACTGTAGTTTCACACCTCTTATTTGCATGTTCTTGCAGACCTAGTCTGTTCAGAGCTAATGAGACTGTAGACTTAATTTGTTTCTCTGGTACACCCCTCCTCACTCGAGCAAATAGCGTGATCATTTCTTCTCCACTTAGTTTGCCTAGCAATGCATTCTCTTGTGGACAGTATCAATTTGTTGTTGAGCTTGTCTCAACTGGGTCCTCAGGTCCATATTGACAGATAGCTGCATGGCCCACTTGTAGGTTTATCTCTCCCGTGAGAATTTTTGAAAGTGGTTAGTTTTTCCTGCCCATTGACACCTAATAGACCAAAACATTCCCCTCTAGGGATTTCTAAGCTGATTCCATTCAAAGCTGCTCAATTTTTCCACATGGACTGGTCTTCTTGTATAAATCTAGTAAATATAAGTAAGAATATGTTTGCCATTATACATATTGTAATAAGATACCTTGACTAAATCTGATACCCACAATAGTTGGTTCTTCTTGAGGATGAGATGTTTTACCAATAACAATGGGACATTGGTGCTTTGTGGTAGAGCTGGAAGATTCTTTTTGTTGTGACCTGATCAAACCTTCTAAATCTTTCTATAGTAACTTGAGGACTAGTTCCTTCTGACAGTTCAGAAATAGTAGAGCTTATAGTTCCTTCAAGTGTTACATCTGTAGTTTCTTCTACCATAACAGGAATAGTACAAGTTATAGTTCTTCCCTTTGCTATAGTGGAGCTGTTGAAAGTTTTTTCTATAATTACTTGATCACTACAACTGACAGCTCCTTCTACTGTAATTTGATCAATAGAACTCAAAGTTCCTTCACTAGATGATGTTCCATTCCATTGTTGTTCTAGTATTACTTCAGTAGAGATTTCCACCAATGCTTTGTCAGTACTTTTTTCTTTGATAAAAATATGCAATTCCTGCTTTCATCAGTGGCTCCTTCCACTAATGTATCATCTTCAGTTCTTTCTTGCTCATTCAAACTTGCAGTTCCTTCAACATCGGTATTTCCTTCAGCATTGGTATTTTCTTCTACATCAGTATTTCCTTCTACAGTAGAAACAATTATTTCCTCCAACAATGCTTCTTTCATCTGTAGTTCCTTCTACTTCCACTTGGTCTACAGTTTCCTCTAATACTGTTGCTTGATTAGCAGATATGTTTGTTTCATCCATTATTCTGTAAAAATGGTAATTTCTTCCACTTGTATTTGATCAGAGTTTCTTTTTATTGTAAATTCATCAATAGAACTCATAGTTCCTTCCACTTCCACTTGATCTATAGCTCCTTCCACTTCCACTTGATCTATAGCTCCTTCCACTTCCACTTGATCTATAGCTTCTTCCATTTCCACTTGATTAGTACTGTTTGTCACTTTCACTTGATCTATAGCTCCTTCCACTTGATCAGCACTACTTGTAGTTTCTTCTTCCACTTCCACTTCTACTTGATCTATCAAACATGTAGTTTGAATTCCTTTCACTGCTATTTCATCAGTAGAACTTCCAGTTCCTGTCTCTAATATTTCAGCTTCTACTGGTAGTTGATCAATCTTTTTTTTCTTGATTAGTAGAACTTGTACATTCTGTCATTGCAAAAGTTTGAGTCTTTATCAATTGGATTCTATTTAGACATTGAGAAACAATAACTTTTCATGATCAGGTTGAACTTACCTGATCTGTGTCTTCAATTAATACTACCTTCATGATATCATCAGATGTATTTGTTGTCTTCTTCTTATTTCTTGTACAGCAATTTGTTTGAAACCATGCTTCATCTATACATCATAGATAATGACATTATTACTGATACAAGTATGTACCTCTAATATCACTATCATCATAAGAGTTATGACAGCCTCTATTACCAAGCTTATCAAATTAAGTCCCACTCCTGGTCTGAGCAGTTGAGTTCATTCTCTGTATATGAGACTTCTAATATCTGACATGCTCTATATTAAGAAAAGAGCATATGTATTTCATTGTGAAGTGCAGTCTTCATAGCGTGGGGCATCTGTCCTACTCACTGTAAAGTTTTTGCATCTTCGAGACAAGCTGCAGTCAATTGATGATGTTATACAAAGTACTGAGACCAGAAGACAACCTATACAATATAGTTCAGAATATCATAAAAATGAAGATACAATCATAATATTATATCTACTACTATGCTGATGTAGGCCAAACTCACGAATAAATGGATGAAAGAGGAAGGCATAATGAAAAGACATCTGCTAAGTTAGGATAGTTTCTCATGAACTAAGTAAACAATAGCTTGAAATAACTATGAAAAAAAATTTGTTATAAAATAAATAATTAAGATGCTTTTAATGACACATGTTCAAGATTGATGAGCCTTACAGGCATACATTGTATAATCAGTTTATATAGACTATAGACTTACTACAGCAGGACAGAAATAAAGTGTTTCCCATGATAGAAAAGGCATTAATGGATGTGAAAATAAGATAAGAGAAACAATAGTCCAATAGAATCCCTACCAAACAGACCTCAACCCTTTTTACAGAGATGACATAGCTTTAAATGATAATTCTATAACGTTATATTTTCAGCTTACCAGTAGCAAACAGATAATTAATAAATTCAAGCCATCATAACCAGGAATATGAAAAGCAGCAAACATAACGAGAGTTAGAGAAATGGGAAGTAATGCTGTAAATTGGTCCCAAAGGTAGTTACCCCAACCAATATGGTAATGGCCCATATACCACTAACATATAGAAGGTGCAAGACTACATCCAGAGAGAGAGAGAGAGAGAAGAGAGAGAGAGTTAATAAATTATAACACTAAATACTAACTTTGGATGCTCTTTCTTGAACAGGAAAAATAACAAAACTAGCAGTGAGAAAAGAGATTCCAAAGGAGACACAGAAGCTAATGGAAAATCCAAGATACTCTCTCTGTATGCTATTGACCTATAGCAGAATAGTTAAACAGATCTCTTATCTTACTTTACAGACTTACTTTACTCTTGATTCTTCTTGGTAGAGGATGTTATTAACTTTAATAGTAATGTCAGAGTTGTTGGCAAGCCTCCTCAAGTATGCAGTATAAAATGCATTCAGTACTGCAGGTAACATGTGATAAACCTACACATAATACTGTCACTAGATATAATAAAGCATTTGCAATATTTGGATACCTGATTACTGTACCAAATTGTCACTCCAATATATGGCTCTTTAACTGGATAACTGCTGACAACAAGAGCTGTGATTTCTCTGTTGATCTTTGGCAAGAATTCTGCTCCAAACAAGCTACAGCTAAACCATCAATTTCATAATCACACAGGAAGTTCTTCACACTGACATGAAGCAGTTCCATTACATGGAAAGTCATACAACTGAGAGCATACATCATATGATTTTGTTACATTTCCTATAGTGTCTGCAAGTACATCTTCAAGACAGACACAATGTATCAGCATATCAATTGATGTATTGAGTCTAAGTAAGTGTTAGCTACATGTGAGATAGTTGAACATGTCTCTAAAAGTGTCAATTGAGTTACATGTGGAATAAGGTGTATCTCTGTTGTGAAACACAATGCCACTTAAAAGTCGAGTAGAGAAAAACTTGACACTTTGGACCCTTCACTAAAATGTAGCAAGTGTTCTGCAACATAGCTATTCCAACTGTCCAGTGGACCTTGGAGTACAGACCACAATATCACCATCACTATCACCAGAGAACAAGAAGGAGGAGGAAGTTGTAAGATCACTTATCGATGTGAGTGGAACAGAGGGACAAAAATCAGAGTTAGAAATGTCACTACTTCTCAAGACTTCTTCATTCAAAGGATATGTACATGATGGGAGTATGAACAGCTCGAGCAGTACAACAACTGTTATAGAAATAAACAACAAATTAAGTTTTATAAATACTTCTTTAGCTGAATACATTACGATATTACATTCTCTAATATAAACAGCTCTCATTCATTTTATTATAAATAACAGATGTTTTGATAGTGTTTTGGTTGGAGAGAAGCACTAGTAATTAACTATAATTGGTTACATTTACTTAAGGCATTGAGGACAATGCTTGAAGCCAACTGGTTCACTAGTAGAACAGTTACCATAATAAATCAATTCTTTCTGGTGAGATAAGAGAGAGAGAAAGAAGAGAGAGAGAGAGAGAGAGCAGAAACTATACTGATTCAAGTATTATCACTCACTTGTGTTCTTGTAGCGCAAAACTTATCAAGTATTTGATAATGATAGTTACAGCATTTGCCCAAATTTGAATGATATTCAATAGAATCATAAATATTATAACATCATTTGTGATATTGTAAATGTGAGTAGCTCCAAACTCTCAGGTGAAATACCCTACAAGATATCAGATATATATATATGTGTGTGTGTGATATAGTTGAGTTGTAAATTACCTCCCAGTAAGAGTCTAATATTTCATTACTCCTTTGAGCCAAAAAAAGATTATGTTGTGAGACGGAGAGGACTTATCCAATGTGAGCGTTCGTAGTGGATCATCTACATTTACTTTAGGGAGTACAACCCTAATGTAAGACCTGATATACTAGAGAAAGAGGTATAATATACTGCCAAATAAAAGTTGGAGCATATCGCATTGCATGTTGTCTCCTCTTGACAAGTGTAGCCCCATATAATGTTGATAGAATAACGTGTACCCATTGTTAAATTCTTAGATTAAGAGGAGAGAGAAATAGAGAGGTTAGAGCTATCACTGATAGTACACATTATCATCAAAACCTGTAGCAAGAACTATACTGCTATGGTTATGGATAATTGTTTCCTTCAATTTGTTCATTTCAAAAGATCTATTACCATCACACCTACTGTACATGCAACAAATGATACATAAAATGATAAAAATGTGCCATTACTTTAATGTTGTTGTGTATGGTTAGATAAGGAGGATGTAGTAGTCATGCTCTTTTTCTTTCAGTAGTTGTTGTAAAAACATCTCTTAGGTTGTTAAAAGATATTCCATAAACACAACATTTAATGTTCTTTTATGTTCTAAATGTATAAAGCATTAATATAACTTTAATTTGTTTAATACCTTCAATAAATCAAAAAGAGAAGGGAACTGTGGATGTTGAAGAGAAGGGTAGAATAAAAGGTTGTTTCTGATGATGTATCAGACACCTTTTGAACTCCTCTGATCAATGTACTGATGACATTAGTTACATGATCTAACATCAAATGAGGGCTCTTTCACCATGTTAAATGGTACCCCACACCAAATCTGAAGAATGCAAATAGATAAACATACAATGATAGACAGTTTGTAACAGTGTTTACTTTTTTTTTAGATACAGTGAAGAGCCACTGCCAACAAACTTTACCTCTAGTCAGTATAACTACTCTATCTCCTAAAGCATCAGCTTCTTGCCTATAATAACTGACAAACTAGACAAACAATGGATTATTTACATTGAGTGCGTCGTGAGAACAAAGAGTCCTTCCTTTTTTAATACTCGCTAAGTACGTTCCAAGTACATAGCTGAGCACACGGATCCATTCCTGATGTTGGTTCATTCCATTACGACAACCTCAGGACCTCCCATAAGACACATAGCTATACTACATATAGTATAGTATACTTGCTTACTGACATATCTCTCTGACAATAACCTACTTCAACTTTCGTTTTATTCCACCCGATAAATTGACCAGCTTGCATATTTACTTGATTGTCCAGTTGAAGACCCTGGATTAATTTAGCTATATCATTTTGTAATGAATCTCCAGACAGACCCTAAGAATAGGCTCACAAAGTACTAATACACTATGTTCTAGTACCTTAATCCATCCAATAAGTTTTAAATGCTCACGTACAGTGAGTTGATTAAGAGCACATTATGTTGAGGACAAGTACTCACACTACATCTGGTATTACTTGCTCTATCACTAGTATTCAGTCCATTGATAAAAATGTTACCTGAAGTCTGTTCAATGAGACCTATAAAATATTTATTTGATTCGATATCTTCACTCTCAGCCTTGTGTATTTTTGCTATGAACTATTGTACCTGTTATCATAGATAGTATGGTAGTTTTTCCTGCACCATTATGTCCCAATAATACAGTGATGTGTCCTGTATACATATTTATTGAGACATTACTTACTGCTATGATTGACTTATTTTGTCTACACTATAGATAGAGGCATGACTGATTGTAATTCTATTAGCATACTGTCTTACTCTCTTGTAGACTTTTGTGATATTTTCCACTACTATTCCTGCTGGTATGTCTTGAGGTTCTTCTTCATTGGAAGACTGAGATGTATCAGATGTATCAGGAGAGGATACTGTTAACTCTATCTGATGTAAAGAGTCAATAAGATAAGAATGTGTGTGTCTGCATACACGTGTGTGTGTGTGTGTGTGTGTGTGTGTGTGTGTGTGATTCCATACTTCATTTTCTCTTTGCTTTAAGTCAAATAAGCACACTAGTCCATCAAACCATTTAGTTAGACGACTATATCTCATTCTCAAATACTCAATAATTCTGTAATATTTAACATAATTAATATAATACTCGTGGTAACTGTATACCTTGACAATATAAAGTACAATATAATATCTCCTGTTACCATGGCAATGATTATAGCAATATTAAGTGGATCATCCACTGTAAATGGAGTCAATATAGTGTTCCAGTGTAGACCGGAATGTTGGATCTCTAGATTGACAATGAGATTTAAGACCAAGGGCAATACAAGTCGCTGGTAAAATAACACGATACAATTTTAATAACTCTATTAAAAATGTACAAGTTTAAAAGAAAATTTATAAATGGTGTGTGGGTGTGTGTGTGTGTGTGTTGTGTGTGTGTGTGTGTGTGTATGTGTGCGTGTGTATGTGTGTGTGTGTGTGTGTGTGTGTGTGTGTGTGTGTGTGTGTGTGTGTGTTGTGTGTGTGTGTGTGTGTACTTACAATGGTACTTGTCTCAACCGATAAGCCATAAACATATAAGGTACATATGATAAGGCATAGCAGATAAAGGCACACATCATGGCTGTTTTGGTTGAAGTAAAACAGGCGCTATATATAACAAAAAAGGAGATAAAATAATAGCTAGATACAGCACTAATAATTATGTGCTTTAATTTATATACTACTTGACTTACAACTTACCTTAAAAAGAAACCAAATGACAATATTAAGATAATAGACAACAATATGTATAGAAATATTGAAGTGTAAAGACTACCACCATAGATCAAACCAAACCTATAATATTATACAAGCAATACAATTTAGTTCTAGTAGAGTTTAATAAATATTCTCTATTAATACTAATATATTTTATAATTGTGTTTTAATTAGAATTGTAATGATAAAAACATACTATCTTGTATATACGGCACAAAAAACAAGGACTGACCTTTAACAATAGAGATACTAAACACACTGGTAGAAGGAGGAGGATAAACTCACTTAAGTACCAACTAATCCAGAGAGAAGGTGGACTAAGTCCCATAATATATAGGTACTTTCTCATACCACTTTCTCTCTCTAATACTAACTCCTAAAGATCAAGTATGGATTACATTAGATATAGTTGGTTTCTTTTACCTTAACAAACAAACCAAGTGAGTAAATAAACAGACATCAAGATAACGAGAGGTAGAAATAACTAGATTCACAACTAGCTCAAAGTCATCAATAGAATATGGAGGATAAGGAAATTGCTGTGTGACAATAAAGGATACACTAAACTACTTATGTCCTTACTGTACTTACTCTCACAGCGATTGGAATGTCTATCTCCATACCAGTTTTCCATTTAATGATAGCTTTATCAACTATAGTTCTCCCAAATGTACAAACCCTTCACTAAGATAAGGACTAACACAATATGTTAAAAATTGTAAATCACCAATCAATACTTACTTAAATTTTAGCACTGGTCTGTTGGGCAGTGATAAAGGTAGTGTGAATTTAGTATATACCATGTACTCTCTGACGTCTCATGTCTTAATCTAATAGTATACTCTATTGTACTGTCATTGAGACTATTAAAAATAAGTGCTATATAGGGGAACAAAGGGAGCATTAGTCTAGTTACAATTATTAAAAACTTTAAATACTGATATTGTAAATGTATTTGAAGTACCAATAGCTCATTGTTCCTACAGTGTATTGTTAGCAGTACATGAAACCTATCATGAAGACACCTCTATATGGAGGACAGTGTTCACTATAGAAGTGAGTTCACTATGTTAAATTTACTATTAAAAGTCTATTCTAACTAAGCAGCAGGTTTGATAAAAAAGATTATATGTATAAACCAACCCAGCTATTAGATGTAGTGTAGTATGTGTCATCATTACCTGCTCCATCAATAAAACAACCATAACTTCTTAAGTTGTCTTCATTTCTTATTATTCCAACAATTTCTGACTCACTATTTCTTCCTATCATAACACCTCCGCTGCTACTTAACAAAGACTGGATAATTCCAACCAATTTCTGTCGCTGTAACAGAACAGAACTCAGAAGTATTGTCATCAGCTGTATACCTTCATATGTCATGGGTGTGTAATATATCTTGTAGTTAGTTGTGAAAGGTATAGTGAGTGTGATCTGATTCAAAGGTCATAAAACAGTGCTCTTCTGGCATAAATAATACCACTCTGGTATATAGAAGCGAGGAAATGAATTATAAAAACAAGTAAAACAGGATGGGTGGTACTATTATTATTATTATTATTATAACTGTACTCTGTGTTGTGTCCAATTTGTACAAGTGTTACCTTAATACAACAAGAACTAGCAATGACAGAGGAGGAATGAGCCATTCCAACAGAACGGTCCAAGGTCTTCTCATCTAAACAAAAAACAACAACAAAATACATACAAACATACATACAAAACATACATACAAATATACATACAAACATACATACAAATATACATACAAACATACATACAAACATACATACAAACATACATACAAACATACATACAAACATACATACAAATACCAGTATACAATAGAACTATTCTATTAATATATCATCATGACTAAGATTTCTGAGACTGTACTTACTTTCAATAGTGAGTTCTTCCAGAGCAGGACCCCTACATGTCTCAACAAATTAAAGACCATACTCATTACAGCTCTAGTAACTTGTTGTAGGATCAGTAATATATTAAATATAGAATTTCCTTTGGAAGCCTTTTCATATATAGGTACAACCCTTAACATAAATAATAAAAGTTATATAATTTGATAGGATGAAAAATATTCACAATTAATAAATTTAATCATGTGTCAAACAAAAACAAATGCTATATTATTATTTTATGATATAATACATACTAGATTATTATAAAGACTTAACTCATCACGTGAAACAGAAGTTTAGTTATCAATAATAATAATAGATCCCAACAAAGATAATACATTATATTATAGCTTATAACATCCAGGTCCTAGACAAAGTGGCAAAAAATACAGGTGCTCTGATAGATTTAAAGGAAAACAAGACACTTAGCACCCTGATCCACAGTGAATCATAGACAACAGACAATGCGTGAATTAGAATTTATTTGTTTCTAAAAACAAGTGATGTCATTAAAGTAAACATGGCAAAATTAATATATCTATAAAATCAAATCCAAAATGGGTACAATTACTAGTGGTCAGTTTTTTAGGTTATATATTTGATGAAGGGAGGAGAGGGAAGAATCATCTAGTGACATCAGCAGACACGTAAGTGTGTGTTAAGAAATAAAGCAAGCAATGCCACAAGGACTACTGCTGTAATATCCATCTTGAGTATGTAACTACTACTACAAAGCTTTGGGTAGCTCGACTTTACACTCCATAAAATCGCATGACGAAGTCAGGAATGCGATCTCGAAAGGGGGCTCCCCTCTATGTTAAATAAATTCTGACAACAACAGCCCAGAGCAGATTTAGCATCGTTAAATGGCAGTTTTACAGGAATCACGAGCACAAAACATCTCTGGAGAAACACAATAGATTTTTAATTTATATTTGCTCACGTCTCCTGATTCCATTTTTTGCAGCCCCTTAACAATACAATAATCCCTCCATCTTTTGAACAATAAAACACTTTGTAGAGGAATAGTTGATGTAGGTGCTTCATCAGCACACCGGCACAGGCTGTGTAGTATGATATAATAATCTGCATGCAATCGTTGGGACAATAGCTCTCTAAAAACCCTTTCTTCAGTAAATCTTGATTTGCCCTTGTTGTTAACAAGTTTATCATCAGATGAACCAGTTTATCTATATATTCAATGAGTTCAATGATATTTAAACAAGTTTGAATCACTTCGAAATCGCCATTAGAAGATGGCCAAGTAGTCATATTGTCTCTAATGAAAAAAAAAGAATCATGTAATTATAAGTCATAAATAATGCTCACTGTATCCTTGTTGTGCAAGCTTTTTGGTGTTATCCCATAGAGTTCTATAGCCTCATCAATTGGAATGTTTTGTTAACCAAAGCATTAGCACAACATTGCAAATAAATGTCTGATGTTGCTTTTCTTGAGTCACATATTGGTGGACACCACTTTCGAATGCATTCTTTGTCCACCTCCTCAATTACACGTTGATTACTGCTCATAATTAATTGCTGAGTACAGTAACCTCTCCTTGTTTTTTTACACAGTGTTGATCAGCATAAAGATTGGCATTGCAAAACATCATGAATAACATTTTTCCAATATTTTTCCAGAGGTGGGAGGCAAGCTTCAGTACAAAACTCTGACAAAGCATTTTCAATGTTGCCCTGATCATGATAATTGTAAATGTCATCAAGAGCAGTAATACATTGTTGGGAATAGTTTGGAAGCCGAGGACAGACATTGTTGATTCCCCAATGAATTGTTGTAGGTGATCAGGGGAGATCTGAGAAGAAAGATCCGAGATCCTAAGGCTTGAGAAAGAAGACAAACCTGTAAACAACTGAGAAATAGATACATGTTGCTTCTCTCTTTTGAGGAAGATCACGATTGCACTGGATAAAATTGAGATCAATTTGAACACCTGCACCAGAGAGAGGACTTGTTGTTGACATCATTTTGACATTACTACAAGCCATGCACAATGTGCTAGAATCCAACCCCCCTTATGATCATGGAGCACAAGACTCCTCTGAAAGTATATAAGATCATGTACTTCAACCATAAAACAATTGCTGGCAGTATTTCCTTTGACATTAGTTGAATATGCAACTTGAAAGAGTTGTTGAGACATATTCTAGTATTGAACAAAGGATGTTACTAAATAAAGCTCAGGTCTATTTGTTCTGAGGGGGAAACAGGTTACAATATTTATTAATTATAATTTTCCCATGGGGAATCCCATCAAGTTTGCTCAGCAGCTTCTCAAGGGGAATCCCATCCTACTATTTTTATTTAGACAATAAGATGAAGGTTCTCTTTTTCATTGTGTGTGCTGTTTCTTCATCAATGCTCCACTGCAATCAATCTTTGTCCTAGTTGTGGAAATAGTATTTACTGGCCTTCAAGATTGTCCAAGTGTAGCAGCCATTGGAATGAATCCCACTGTCTGCCTAACTCACAATCCTACAATGACTCCCTTCAAGAACAGTTGTGTTTAACTCCTACCTGTATAGAACCTTTGGTTGATTGCTATCAAAGCATTGTTCAGAGCAAATGGCAGCCTTCTTGAAAGATGTGTGCTGTGTGGCAGAAACAACGGAAGGAAATCTCTGTTTGGAATCTATTTGCTGAGCAAGTAATGAGTGGGTCTATCATGTGTAATAGTTGTTATCAATTAAGTATGTGTACCCTACTTGTAAGATGACGGTACAGAGTATTATAGATAAGTTAGGATGGTTGTGCAGCATTGTTTCTCACAATACCAATCTTCCCATTCAATAATACAATAGTGCAAACAGCAGTTTTTTTAATGATTGTAATGTAATCATTGGGAGAAAAATGTACAGGTCTGGGTGAAAGTACAATGTCAGCCACACACACTCATCTTCACCTTCACACTTCTCTTCCTCTTTTTCCTCCATCCCAACTCTTCACCTTCACCTCTCTTTTTTTCCTCCATCATCTTCACCTTCCCCTTCCCCTTAACCTCCCTAACTTTCAACACACCCGCCTTCACCGATAGGAACTCCATCCCCTACACAAACTCCTACTGGTTCTGGATCAACATTCAAAGCTAATGTTGTGTTGTCTTTATGACAACATTTGTAGTATTACTTGCAAGTTTAGGATAATTTGATATACATACTAGTAAATGTATAAAATAGTATGTGTGTTGATAACTTGATATACCTATAAATTAGTAAAAAGTAGTAATGTTTCTATTGTTTTTGTATTATATCTGTGGCCAATATAGTTTTAGAGTAGAGTGACCAATTTTGTGAATAGTAGTATAATAGCTATATGGAGTATACTCCTACATAAACTGTGTTTGATTAAAATATTATTATAAAATCTAATCATCTTTGAAATAAAGTACTACTTTCCTTTAATCACTGTCAAATTTGATACTGTTCACTTGTGTGTCAATTGCACCACCTCGATATGTACCACGTTTCTTTTTTTAGTTTTTCATGACGAAACTTTTACCTTGAGAACAACAAATTCATATCTCAATAACATCTACATGTCATTTACATGTTTATACAAGTAAATGACATAACCATGTAGTGATGTTACATCTCCCACTTACTACATGTGAGAGCCATGCATTGCAAAATAAACAGATAATACTCATAGTGGTCAGATCAAAAGGAGAAGATGAAACAACTGGCATTTACATGAGAACTACTCTCACCTTTAGTAACCTCAGATCTTTGTTAGCTTTCTCTCCCCAGGAACCTTTGGCACCTTTCGTAATTTTGATATTAAACTTAGTAATTTTTGAAATTTATTTACTTTAGCTTCAAAGAGTTATCAGTTAATTTAGGATTGATATCAACATTGTCATCAACACGACGGAAAGGTGTGGTCTGATCTTTTGTTTTTCTCTGTTTATTTTTTCTTAGAAGCAACTGGAAATGTTTGAGGGCGTGTCTTGACTTCTATCTTATGAGAAGTGGGAGTGGCTTTCGTATCACTCCTTTCCTCTTCATTTTCAGAAGATTGATAAAGATGAATCAGATTTTTGAACAGCTTTTCACAATCCTTGATTATTTTAGAACTCTGTGAGGACTTAGAATTTGATGCTTTGTTTCGTTCTCTTTATCAGAGTCTTCATCTGAACTACTAAAACTAGAGTCTTCAGAGTCAGCAGCTGTAGTAGGTTTGGATGAGACATTAGCACTGAAACTAAAGTACCAGCTGGTATTTATAAACTATACTACCATCAATTGTATTTACTTTTAGTTGATTTAAGTGACTTTGTTGCTTCCTCACTTGATACATCTTCTTCACTCTCACTTGACGATTGTTTTACCTGATGGTTTAATGTCCACTCATTATCACTAGAACTTGTAGACTCTATATATTAAATAATGCACTCTACCATATAATTATTAAATAAAGTATACCATTAGTTGGTTGTACAGTTTTTAGAAGTATCATCAATACCAACTTTGACTTTAGTTTTTAGCTAACAAAACACGTAAGATATGACACTACAATTTACAATAATGTCTCATATACCTTTGATAGGTTCAGATTTGATTGGTTGTTTTGTTTCTTCTTCTTCACTGTCACTCGAAGGAGGAGGACTTTTTAGTACTTATTGCTATAGAATGTGATCACTAAATCCCATACCTCAAATAATGATCATACTTTTTTTGATAGATTTTAGTCTGTTCTTTAGTAAATAGACTCTTCATTACTATCGCTAATCACTTGAAGAGAACTGGAAGATGATTTTTTAATTTTAACTAACAATAAGTCAAATTGATATGATTAATTTAATTATCTAGCCTCAAGACAACAATACCTTTTAGATTTAGCTTTGGTAATGATAGATTGTTTAGTTTCTTCTTCCCCTCACTATCACTTGAAGAAGAGGATGATTTCTTACTTTTAGCTAGAGAGTACGAGATATAATCACTTTAGTTTATATAACAACATAGACCTTTGATTGGTTTTTTGATTTTATTTTGGATTGAAGTATTAGATTGTTTAGTTTCTTCTTCCTCACTGTCACTTGATGATGAACTAGAGGAAGACTCTTTAGTTATACCTACAAGTAAGAGATATTGATAACTTGATTTATTTATCATTTATTATGTCAATATAACAAGCTACTTTTTGATTGGTATGGATTTTGTTTTGCTAGTTTGTAGACTGTTTAGGTTCTTCTTCATCACTATCACTGTCCACTTAAGAGCTAGGCAAATGTTAGAGTGGTTGGTTTTTCTTTTTAGTCCCTTCTTTTTAGCTAAGAACAAGTAATAAACACATATTTGGTATTGTCATACTTACTGAGGGAATCTTTGTTTTTGGCTTGTTAACACTTTCTACTGAGTTAAATATACTAACAAATAATGATGTAATCAAAAATATCTTTACGTATTGGAGTAAGAGATGAGAGACTACTTTGGCCGTTGGTAAGTCCTTTTTTGTTTTTTCTTTTTTACCTGCTCAGGTTCTTTGGATGATTTAGTCTTTTTGAATTTCATGTCAGAATTTGTTCTAATACCTTTGTCTTCTGGACAAAGAACTATTGTCTCTCTTAGTACTATCCTTGGATGCCTTCGAAACTCCCTTTTTGTTTGGTTCAATCTCCATCTCACTTCTGAAGAAGACAAATGTGGTTCTTCTTTATTAGATTTTATGAATGATTTTCCTTTCTTGGGTGATGCTCCTGAGGGTGTTCTGGTTTAATTTTTTTTTCTTCCTTTGATTTATTTTTGTCTTTTTTTGATGTAACAGAAAACTTCAGCTTTCTTCTTCTTTTCCTTGACCTCACTATCTGACCTTTTTCATCAATCTCTTGGCCTTTGGTTCATCATCATCATCTATTTCTGAAGCTGATCGTTTAGCACTAATTATTACCAGAGTAACATAAATCCTTTAAATAATAATGTTCACTTACCCTATCTTGTAATGTTCATAAAACTCATAAGACCTGCTCCTTCAAATGTACAAGGTGCCTAGAATAGAAAAGACCAGAGAACATATAAATATGTTTGTAATAGTTATATTCTAATACACAACATTGTGTGAATGAGGTTGTTTTTTCTACTAACAAGATTGGACTCTTTAATAAAGCTTTTGCTGTCGGTCTCTAAGCCCATTGTCTTTGAGATATGAGTAGAACAAAGGCTACAGATCTGATGGTACCACAGTCTCTCAGATGAGGCCATGCTTTAGAACTATAAACTACTACACGTGGCTTTAAGAAAGTAGACTGAAATAACGCCATTGAACGGTTTTTCTATCACATGACATCCACGGAGCCTTTACTCCCACCCCTGTAAACAAGCTGGCTGAACATCATGAAATAAAATAGACCACACAAATTCACGATTTTCTCAGAAATTTTACAGTACAATCGTTGTTAGATTGATGTTTGTTTCTCACTTTGTGCGTGAGAGTGACTAACAGACTAGCTACCTTTACTGATCATTTATCGAAAACTACTCGTCCCTCGTCTGCTACTACCTTTGCAGATCTCTCGGCGTTCGTCTCGACATATCTAGTTTTTGTTCAACAGCTTGATGCAGAAACCACGACCACCACTATCGGTAGTAATAACAATAGTGGATGAGAAAACTCAACCAGCAATCGATCTCATTTTAATCACGTTGTCAGAAGATCGGAGTAAAACGAGTCATAATTGATGGAAAACGTTTAGCTGGAAAGGTAGTTCATTTGATCTAGTTTCCAACAATCAATTCATATGATTTATGTTAAAGATTCATGGAGAAATAGCATCAGAGGTGCATGATATCAATCCATCAGAGTAATCGTCCTCCAAATCCGGACTGTAGTACTTGTTGGTGAGGACCCAGCATCTAAAACATATATGTACGAAATAAGAGCCAATCAGCTATCAAAGTGGGAATGACTGGGAATGTTATTAATCTACCAGCTTCCATTACACAGGTAGGTAGAATATCTGTAGGCTACTATGTATGTACAGATATGTGTCAATAGTCATAACAGGAAGGGTAGACATGTTTTTGATCATGATATATGGGTGTCCCAATAGACAAATGTATAAATATCTTCTAGTGTAAGAACATGACAGCTGCATTGATGTATTAACACTATGCAGTATTTCTCTTTCTTCTCTCTCTATCGCTGCCCTCTATCTCTCCCCTCTAGTGGAGTTTGACTGGAACTAATAGATCAACTTAACAAAGACATTGATGTCGATGGTCTTCTTGTACAATAACTTCCATTACCTGGTCATATTGATTGAGAAGGACAATCTGTCAGGCGTGGGATCAATGGAAAGATTAGAGGATTCCATTTAAATAATGTAGGTGAGTATAATGAATGACCTAGTAAATGGAGTAATGGGCTTGGCAAGTTATACACTGTGTCATCATTCTTTCTATCATCCTACATACATTTCGTTTAACACATTCACATTTGTTCTTACATCACTAAGAAGAACAATCGGTCATATATTATATGTTGTAGAAAGAGAATAGAGTAGTTGAATACTAATGTACTAGTACATTCCTCCTATTATAGGTCGCTGCTACTGTCTCGTAAACCAGCTTCATTCGCAGCCCCACACCATTGGGTTTTAGAGATCTTAAAACGATGTCATTGTTGATACATTTGGGTTAAAACTGCATGCATTGTTGGTCGATCTAAGAATATTGGTAAGTGTAAACAAAAGACTATTGACAGCACATTAGACTATAATAACTGTGTTTTATAATATGACTCATTCATTGAATTAATACAATTAGGTTTTACATTGTCAGCACTATTACACTCTGATGGCTATGAGTTGTGTAACCCCTCCAATGATTGGTGCAGAGCTGTACTACTATTACTTGTCACCGTATACTCCACCTGATGAACTAAAGAGGTTGACTCAACAAGCTGACCATTGTTATCACAGCTACTGGTAAGTGTTAGAAGTCTAAAACTGTTAATCCATTCTTGTTTGACAGTAAACCGGGTTATATACGTGGGAACATGGATCAAGAAGGAAGCTACCAATTATTGATATTGGTATGTGTGACATGTATATAAAGGACATTTAATGTTTACATGACCAAAGAAAGTCATGATGTCATCAAATCACTCTCTTCAAAAGGTATCACAAGAGTCTATGATGACAAAGGCAAGTCAAAGCTTGTGGGCATATGTAGACTTTGCTGAAGTCGCTGATGTTGCCTCTCTAATAACCCCCTTACCAGAGGGGTTGGTCCCAATGACAGTTGCCATGGTGCTACAAAATACAAATGATGCAGCTAAAAAGATTTTACCAATACACAGCAAGTTGAAACCCAGTTTGGCATGCGCAACGATAAACTCGAAGATTAAAGTATCCAATTTTTATTTGGTAGTCTCATTGTATTTTATTTTTGTTTCATTAAGTATGTACATGTAATGTATCATAAAACAACTGATGTATATTGTGTGATTATCAACAGCTGCTATTGTATTATAGTATTGTAGGTTATCACAGCTGCTATTGTATTATATATTGTATGTTATCAACAGCTGCTATTGTATTATATATTGCATGTTATTTCCCCACCAAAACTCTTACACTATTGTATATAATAATAATAATTATGGTGTAATCATTTATTTATTTGTTTTTGTACAGTCTATGGACACATTCTATATAATATATATATATATATATTATCTTATAAGTCGAAAAGTTGATGTGGAATATCACATAAAGACTGGATCATTTTTGAATTTCTTATAGTGATAGAGACTCTTTAATATCTAGTAATACAAAAGATTACTAAACTAAAATTAAAACATTGAATAAAATACAATACAGATATTCTAGTATATTATTAAAATAACTGATACATAAAATTTGATATACATACTTTCTTCATCACAAGCAGCTCTGACTTTTGTTTTTCTTTTCTTTAACACAAACAAATCTTCCTTGGTCATCACAAGTTGTCCCTTTTCTCTAACTTTAAAGAGTAGGGGACACGGTCTTTTCTTTTCTCTCTTTTCATCATCACAACTTCTTCTATGCTACCTTTAGTTTCTCATTGAAGATAAATAGATTCACTATTATTAACAAAATTGATCTATATATAACTCTGTTCACTAACCATCAGTTGATGTTGTCCTGTCCTTTATCATCAGCATACCATCAGACAAGAGGGTGGAGTCAAGTGGTGGAGTAGTTGAGCAATAATATCAGTTCGATATTAGAGGGGGGGGGGGGGGGGGCAGTAGCATCAGCTATGTCCCTTTTCATACTTGAGATAGAATATCTCTATAAAATACTACCTACATTGCACATTGAATGTAGGTTATTTAGTATGTTTATTATCATTTACCTCTTGTTTCTAATGCATATTGACTGCTATCTGAATTAGGACTTATAAAGCATGTATTTAACTTCCACTGGGAAAGTGCTACAGGAGAGGGAGAGAGGTGTGTGTGTGACGATGGACTGGACAGAACTTACCTGTGATATAATTTAAGTCTCCTCGTAATGTTTGTATTCTGCTAAAATGGTCTCCCTAACATATAGCAAAGAGACACACATCCAGTATGTATTACATTATCATATACTAACTTTTGTCTTTTCATCTGATAATGTCTTGATTTGGTACAGAGAGATTTGAGTCGACGTTTTAGTTTTTCTTTTCTCTGTTTAAACATTTATCTGATCATAACAATGTGAAACTATCTTACCAAAGAACTTGACATTTGTATCTTTTGTTGATTTCTCTCTCTCTGTTGGTCTTCTCTCTCTCACCAATCCCTCTACTAACATATCTACACTCTCTGCTTAGATGTCTTACAGTCTCTGGTAGATCCTCCTGTAATAAAGTCAGTAAGTACCATCTATCTAGTAGTAATAGTGTGGTCTTACTCTAGAGAAAGACGACGTGTGTCACGTAGTTGCTGGTCTAATAGAGCGCTTTCTTCTCTCTTATGGACAGATTCATGACCATTTTGACCACGTGGTTGATGTGTAGGAGGAGACTAGACCAGTATAAATGGAGGCGTCCGTAGAACAATGAGACTAGTGCTACCTCTATTTTAAGAACAACATTATCTACACTCTATGATGTTATTTACTTCACCTAATGAAAGTTAGCTTAAAGTTATATTCTGAGAAGATTCTATCTGATGAAGAATATGAAAATTTGAGTCTACCCAAGTGTCGTATGAGAAACTGAAGAGAGCTATTTTGAGTGCTGTACGTAGATATACACTGCAACACAAGTGTCTGAGAGTGTTTGCTAGTATACTACTCAAATTTACTGACAGTGATTCCTGTAGCTATACAATATTGAAGGAATACAGTAAATAATATATTTTTTGTTAATGTCTTTACCTCTCTCTCTCTCTCTCTCTCTGTAGATCAAGTCTTTGGGTGAGTCATCATCACATTATCTGATGTTAATGTTGTCAAAAGTGAACGTAAGTAATTCTTAATGTGTGTTACAACTTTGGTTTATATTTATCTTATAGCTATGAATAGATAAACAAGTTATCAATGAACCTTCTACTAGTAGTATACTACAGTATGTCTTATATTATAACTATATATCTTATTATGTGTCTTATAGATAATGAACATATCACTAAAATTAATGTACCACAAACATATTTCTAAAAGATTTACTGAAATAAAAATAAAACTTGGCTTGTTGATCTACGAAATAACACAATTTGTAAACGTTACTGTGCCTGTGACAAACTTAAGTTCTTTCTTATTATGTGCTTTCCTCCTGATCTAAAGGAATCAATTAAATCACACATTAATTATTGAAGATGTGATGGAGATAGTCGTAACAAGGTGTACTCTCATTGAATATCATGATAATTACAGCTAGAGTAGAACAGTTCACTATTGACAAGAAGCCAACAGTCTCATTCTAGCATAACAATACTGAAATAGTTTGAATCTACTGACAACACTGCTCTGAGTCTCTGTTTTTAACAAGAACTTTTAGAGAAGAGAAACTTGATACACTCCTCATCTGTGATACAGTTCAGTTTGGTTGTACAGTGGTCACAGATGAACACACCACTTAGTGATATCAAGGGTATAATGCAGGAAAAGCATTGGAAGGGATGGTAAGAAAGACAGATCCTAACTATTGGAGAAGGTTACAGTTACCGTGACTTGTTTATGCTCCTGACACATGACAGATGTGTTAGTAATGAGGCCTCAAATAATGGCTGCGTTATTAAAAGGAGTGTGGGATGGTCAATGTTAGGGGCTATTGGTCATCATATTATCGTAATGTAAGCAACTTGTGATGGAGGTTAGGTAAACATAATATGGGTGTGTCAGTCATGGCTATATTACTAATAGTTTATCTTATATTCTATAGTATATACTTAATATTAGTAATGTATATACTATATAATATAGTAATATTAAATTATAATAATATATTATAATTCAGGATTATATTATATTATATTTATATAGTATATAAAAAAAACATTTTAAAAATTCATGATTTTTAAAGTTTACTACTGATATTATATTTAGTGTAGGGTAACACTACTTCAAGAGATATTTACTTGAAAGAAGCTCTGACATCATTTGTAAAAGAAGTTTAAATTGGAAGAAGAAATGACATGGAAGTTAATTACAAAGTTAGTTATAATATATAATATTATTATTATTTAGTTTGGTTGTTGTTATATTATTAATATATATAATAGGTATTTATGGGAAAAATTTAAACAATTGAAGGGACAATAGTGTATCTCTTAACAGAAAAGAAAAATACTTTAAACAAAAATGTAAGTATAATTACTAGTATAATAGGTTCTAATGTCTAAATTATATAAACCTATTCCTATAAAATATCACATAGTTAAACTTTATTATAATATTCATAGATTTGGTAGTGTAAGAAAGAGAAGTATACATCATTCCAACAGAACCTACAAAAAGTAGGGAAAAACGTTCTAATGACTCACTGAACTTGATATAGTTAGTATATAGGTGTGCTCATTATATGTGGTGTATCTTGGTTAGATTATTACGTAATATAGTAAGTTACTAGATTCTACAAACACAATGAGAAGAAGCTACTGTAACAATAATGAGAATGAAACAGGCGACTGAAAGACTTCAAGGATATAATATCTAGCCCCCAGTCTGAACAAGAAGTAGAAGAGAAGCTACTTCAGTGTTTCAACCAGCTAAGATCAAGTTCATTAGTATAAGTGTGAATTTAAAACATCTATTACTTAAGTGGCAGTCATCAATGAGTAATCCTCAGTATCATGTACAGCGGTGAGTCCAGTTGTATCAACAAGATCTGTACTTGTTTGAATCAACTCAGTTCCAACCAAACTTAAGTACTGCTAATCAAGCTGGTTTCAACCAAGATTTGACACTTCACCCAATCAGTTAGAATTAAACACTCTCCATTATCCAGTACCTGTTAGAACTCAGTTTTCAACCAATATTTGGTACATCAAAGGTCCACATCCCATTGCAAATCAAGCGTTTTAACACAGTCAAGATCCACCATACCTGCTTGAACTCAGGTTTCCACTCATCAATAGTCAGTAGTAGTCCATATTTACTACTCATAGTCTCATATATTTGGTTTAGTATTTATTATATTTACTTACTAAGCTACTTATAATAATGTTTCAGTATCAACGGGTCTAGTTCATATTCAGATCATCAAAGACAACAGGAATACACTAACACAAAAATACTGGTTAGTAACTAAAGTGCCATAGATATGATGTGATCAATGATGTAATATAATATAGATTCGGAGTAATTTAAAAATAGTATTGTAATAAATTTTATTAATTATCCTGTCCTCTTTATATCATTAATAAATTAAGGTGTTCATATAATTTCCATTTAGTAACTTACATAACCTGTGGTGTTGGCATTATATGGGATGCTTGAAGCATTTGCTCTTGAAGGGTATGAATAAGTCATTAACTAATAAGTGTCTTCTAAATTTAAACTAATCAAACTAATTTTAACTGCCTTTTGTTAATATATTCATAAATTACTATACATACATGTGTAGTTCTAAATGGTCATGTTAGTAAGAAAAAAAAAAAAAAAAAAAAAACCCCCAATGACTGGATTGTAACAATAATAACACTAATTGAAATCTTGGGTATTTTTAAGAGCTAGCCGTATGTTGGTGGAATATTTAGTTCATGTTTCAGGAACTCTGTTAATATAACATGAAGAATAGTATTAGTTTATATCTCTTGAGTTACAGATACCCATTCAGTCTACTTGGCAAAGAGTAACTATGTTATCATCTCTCACCCAAACTTGATGAATGTAGAGATGTAAGCGACAAGTTAAAACAGAAAGGAGCTACAATGTTAGGTTTACAAGCCTCTGATCACATACAGTAAAGGAAATTATCACAAAATTGGAGGGATCATCAGTGATGTATCTAAACATATCAGCTGGGATTACTAAATGTCCATACTATCTCAGCTCTTACTACTAACAGTACAATGAAAAGTTTAAGAAACTACGAATGTACTCTGTCCTCACATCCAAGATATTAGTGTAATGTTTATAGCCTTATAGCAAACACTCTGACCTGACAAACTACTAAATGCTCATACAATCCAACTATTGGGATGAGGAGCAAGTGATATTGCGCAATTTTAACAGTGAATAAGTATTAAAGAAGTCAATTCTTTCTCACCTGTGGGGCTATTACGGATATGGTATAGAGAGTTGCAGAGATGTTGAAAAATTAACCAGACATAAGAGGGATTGAACTGGTTAGGTAACAATGGTATCACTTCATTAGGAGCTATTATCTCAGTGATATGCTCTTAATAACACTGCATCACAAGACTATCATGTGGAGCATAAACATAGGTGGGACGCGAGCCTATGAACGTGGTACAGCACTCTACCAAAACATTCTGTTAAAAATTGTCCTTACCTATACA
This sequence comes from Gigantopelta aegis, assembly GCF_016097555.1. Lineage (NCBI taxonomy): Eukaryota > Metazoa > Mollusca > Gastropoda > Neomphalida > Peltospiridae > Gigantopelta > Gigantopelta aegis. Next base: position 64,395 of record NW_024533410.1, on the reverse strand, counting down.
CTTCAAACCACTGTCCAGAAACTTAACATGTATGAGATCATAAAGTGTAAGTTGTTTTTTCTCTATTAATTCAGTATATTTTTCTCTCGATTATCATTATTAATTATATTATTATTATTATAAGAGATTCACTAATGTTGTCAGTGCTATATTAGTTTGATGATCTTGATATATCACTGTTTCTCTTCAACCCCATCCTTACATGGTTCCTACACACTTGTGTGGGAAAGAAAAAGGGGAGGGGTCTTATTGTTTGGATGGATGACATAGATGCGTCAAATAGTGATGGGTTTTGGTTAATTCCACCCCTCCAATGGTAATGATCCTGAGAGTATCACAATCTGGTTTGAGAATTGAACTCCTCAAAATATATCTAGGAGAAAAGCAGAGAGATCATATATAAATAAGTATAATAAGTATACACAACAGCAGATCTAACCTGAGAACGTTATGAGTGAGAGGGGTTGTGTATGGTGATCATGTCAAGTTCTGTTGAGTTAATGGTTACTGGTTGTTGATTAAGATCGATTAGTTAACAAAACACACAATATACAATATAGTATCTACTAGTAGTTAATATACCCTACTTGATTGGCGCTGTGATGTTGATAAGGTTAGAATGCAAAGGAACGTGGTCTAGGTACATTAGGTACTGAGTAATATATGGAGGTAATGTAATACAATTATGAGAGTAATCCCTGTATTAACTACTGATTCTTATAATAAGGCTTGTGGAGGGTGGTACAGGTGGCATAAACAGACTGTGTGGTAAGTTCATTGGAAGCAGCTGCCAATAGCAGCATTACGATCAGCACCAATATACCTATGTGATCAGGTGATCTATTAGTACTCATCTCTAAGGAGATATAATAATAAAATTATATTTACGATATTAGTATGAATAAACGAACAATGTGGGTCAACATCTGATGGAGGTTTCAGATGTGATGATGATGGTGGTGGAAGGAGAGCTTCTTGGGAACGTATGTAGTACGGAGGAATAGAGGACACCTGTAGTTAGAATGTTTAATTAAAAAACTTAAAAACCACGCCCATATACGTACAGTTTGCCTTTCATTTGATTGGTTTACTAGGTGCATCTCATTTTTCCGGAGATTATTGAGGGGTCCCTCTAAAAGGAGGCCGGGTCTTGATCTGGTACTCCTTAATAAGAGGATGCCACACTCCTTCTGAGACCGCCAAAGGATTTACATAATATAGGTATTACTAACTTAAAGTATAGGACAGTACTTTAGATTACCAATGATGACACTCATGTTAGCCCGTGTCAATGCTACATTGAGACGACAGCATCATTTAAAAATCAATACATTGAGTTCATTAGAAGAACACAAGATAAGATAATAAAGTCTTTCTTAGTCCTGGAAGGCATTCTTACACTTGACTACTCTAACTGTTCATACAATGTTGAGGACACCTCATTAAATTGCAGGTACTGACAACATAAGAACGTGACCTCTGTAAGATTGTAATGCACCCAATTTATGAGGTTTGACACCCAGTTTTCATGAGTAGTTTCGTTCACTACTTTTCACATAGAGCCTCCGGTCTACAATAAATAAAAAATGATTAACCTTATTATTATAACAAAACTGTGAGATAAGACTCCCACTACTAGAAAGTTGCCTGAGCAGTGGCAACACCAAAGAACATTGGTTCTCAGGGGTAGCCAGGCGGAAGTGTTCTTGGACAGATGGAAAACAATCATTCTTGTAATAACACATTACAAGTACCAAACACTCACTTTCATACTTTTCAGGAGTATGACTACAGCGTTCTTAGTTGACCTTCATAGAAGGCACTAGAGGGGAAAATCTGGTCAATGATGGATGCATACGATACTGGACACAAGTCGTATGGTTTACGCCCGGGAGAACCAATCTCGAAATAAAGATTGAGAGAGACCAGCACTAGAAAAGATATATTATATGAGTATAATGGTCTTAAGTTGCAGCTTCTTACAAATAATGACTGGTCATAGTGACAGTGATCTCTATAATATCACTTGCTACTTCCCATTACAATAGGTACCTAATTTGCTCGTAGCCTGAAGAGGATGAGGGAGGCGAAGAGAGAGAGAGAGCGAGGCGAGGTCCTTTCTAGTTAGCAATACAGTCATTACTGTGTGCCTCCTCAATAAGAACCATTGAAAATTTGAATTTAGCTAGGAGCGGGGATCACAGAACTTACAAGTACAACAAATTACATACCGCATTATTGAGGAGTTCTCTCTCAAGTTGTCTCTTTAAAGAGGAGTATGTTTACCATCGAACTGAAAGTCGCCTGTTCCTCTTTCAATTGCGCAAATTTTTTCAGTCAGGTAAATAAAAGTAGTAACAAACAAAGCATTCTAATGAACCTATAATTTACCTATCTTTCGCCAGTTGGAGTACTTTATTATGTAATGTAAAAAGGAGATGGTGAAATCTATAGGCCGCACGAGCTTTAGCACAAAGACGAACAACTTAGTCCGTCTTATGAATCTTTCTGTCAACTGATAGAATGCTATATTAATAGGGCACAGACCGGAATTTGACTAAAGAGGAAGCGCATTTAATTATTTATTAATTCATTATTCTTACCCCATGCACACATCTTAGCGAAGTGATAGACAATAGTAGCAGAAGTGAAAGTCTTTCCAGTACCAGGCGAACCTGGTATAAAACAAGAGGTTTTTGAAGGCAGGTTTTAACAGCAAAGATCTAGACTGTTTAACTTGGGAAGATTAGGAGCTGAAAGTGAAGGAGAGAGTGAGGACAGGGAGAGAGAAGATAATCAACTTGCGTTACATATACAATGCACTTACTGGTGGGGGTATGCTTTAGTGAGGGTTAATTTGAGGTTCTTCTATACTTCATGTTCCTAACAGACGATGATATAGATAGTAGAGACACTGTTTCATCAACCGCTATCATTCAATGCATTGATTCTATCATAATGATGATGTAGATTCCACAAAAGTCAACACAAAAAGCTCTAGTACATCATACAGGTCCACCAAGATTGCTACGTATTCAAGCCCACTCCTTCACCCAAAAACCGGGAACACAGACATTGTAATGAATGAATATTGGATATTGTTACTACTGTTGGGTACTTTGGTCATGACCTATCCATCCAAGGCGAACGATTTTGCCAATATATCTGAGACGTAACTCATTCCTGACATAAGACGCAAACTGGTGTGTGGTGTGTGTGTGTGTGGAGAAGGGTCATATGTGATAATTTTATGCTAATATTGCGACATGTGTCTTGGAAAGTTATGGAAAGTAAGCAAATCTCTTTGATTCAATCCAAAATCCCAACGTACAGTGATATTATCTTGTGTCTGACTCTCTTTGAGTTTCTTTATCTAATCTGCTTCTAATTTTAGTGGTCCTAGAATATTCTGGATATGATCAGACCTGAGTGTCATCTAGAAATGAACAGTACAGTAATAGTTTTAATGAGTTATTATTACTTAATTGTTAGGAGGGTTCATCATCAAATCCGGTTTTTGCAAATCTTCTAAAAGAGCAGCAGATTTTGATATAGTGTAGCTATATACGATTGTAATAAGAGACAACGGACTGATTCCATAAAAATTTCTAGTTTTTGAATACTGTTGAGCCATGATCTGACGAGCTCTGGCTTGATCGTGATCAGATGGATTTAACTAACCATGGCAGGAAACATCTACATGTGCACACATCCAGCATATGTGATACATGCAGTGATGTAAAGAGCTAGATGAGGTAAACATATCTGAGATTATTCAAGACTGACTGTCAACTATAGTGCTGCCCAATTAGTGGTGACAATCCATATCTTTGAGATGTTAGATTGCGAACAAGGTTTTGAAGGAACACAAACGAACATTACTCATATAAATGATCATTTTAATCTCCTTACCGCATAGCATCATGCCAACAGAGTCAGCTTTAGCTGACAAATCCTAACTTAAATACATTCTTACAAAACACAGTTTAAACATTCTAGTATTTGTCTTCCTAGTGGTCCTGCATTTATGAAGTGCGACCTCATGACACGTCACGAACAAGATGATTAATGATATGGCTATTCGGAGAGATAGTCAGGGCGTGAGAAGGAGAGGGCGGGATACCTTCCTGAGTGTTACCTGTCCAGTTACAAAACCATTTCTTAGTGGAGTTACACATTACAAAGCTGCCGGATCTGTCTACCACCAATTCTATAGAATGAAGTATTGGTAGGGACCAGAATGGAGTATGAGATATAGGGAATGGGGGGAATGGGAAGAGTCAGACATACTTGCAAGCATGAGAAGGCAGACCTGTGTAAACTTCATCTTCTTCATAAATATTCCACACCTCAACATCAGAGTTACAGTTACGGAAGATATATCCTCATTTAATTGCTTGTTACCTTGTTAAGAGAAATCCAAACATGTCATCAAATAGATGATATTATTTAACTTTGACATTTTGGGTAGCAGGCTGAGTCCACTGAGACGCGGGTTGGTCTGTGTTGACTTATGGAGGAATGGAAACTATACTTTTAAAAAATGTCCAAATTCAGCTCTTACTAAAAGTACAATGAAAAGTTTAAAGAAACTACGAATTACCTTCCTTCAACAAAGAATTAGTTATGTTTATAGCTTATCAAACTCGAACCAACTACTAAATGCATAAATCCAAACTATTGGGAGAAGGAGCAAGTTTATATTGCGCAATTTTAAAAGGAATAAGTTAAAGAAAGTTCAATCTTTCTAACTGTGGTATTATGATAATGGTATAAGGAGTTGTTCAGAGTGTTGGAAAATTAAACAGACATTAAGAGGATTGTGAATTGGGTGGTAACAATGGGTATTCACTTCAGTTAGGAGCTTATTATCTCAGTGATATGCTCGTTATAAAAAAACACTTCACTACCAAAGGACTTCATTGGGGAGCATAAATTAGGGAGGACGGAGCTACTGAACTTTGTACAGCACTCTACCAAAACCAATCGTTAAAAATTGTCCTTACCTATACATCTTCAAAAAACACAATGTCCTCAGCTTTGCTCTTACCCTTTTCTCCCTTACTCATGCAAACTTAACATGTTATGAGATCATAAAGTGTAAGTTTTTTTTTCTATTAATTCCAGTAGATTTTATTTCTATGTTTCATTATTATGATGATTTTATTATTATAAGATAGTTCACTATATGTGTCAGTCTCTTATTATGTTTGATGATCCTCTGGTATTATCAAACTGTTAAATTCTCTTCACCTCCTCCTCTACACTGGTTCCTAGCACTATCGGAATGTGGGTGTGATAAGAAAAGGGGAGGGGTCCTTTGATGTTTGAATGGATACATAGGATGGTCATAACTCGTGAGGGTCTTTATTTAATTCCACCCCCGGCCCAATGGTAATTAGCCTGAGAGTAATGCACCATACTGGTTGAGATTTGAAACTCCCTCAAAATATCTCTAGGAGGAAAGAGACAGAGAGATCTTATATACAGAAGTATAAATAAGTATGACACCACCACAGAGCTAACCTGAAGAAAGTTCGATTGAGAGAGAGGTTGTGTAGGTGGACTCATTGTCAAGTTCTGTTGAGTTAATGGTTGACTTGGTTGTTGGATTAAGATCCTATATAGTTAACAAAACACACAATTATATATTAATAGTTATATACTAGTAGTAATAGTAACACTACTTGACGGACTTGCCTGTTATTTAAGGTTAGAAGCAGGAACTGGTCAGGTTGAGTTTCCTTCCCGTGTATTTTCTTGGTTCCATTAGGTATCTGATACATATAGTGGAGTATATGTAATACAATAATGAGAGTAAATCCGTTCATTAACTACCTGATTATTATAATAATGTTGTGGAGGTGGTACAGGTGGCCATAAACAGGGACTGTTGTGGTAAGTTCATGGAAGCAGCTGCAATAGCAGGCATTACGATCAGACACCAATTATAACTCATGTGATCATGTGATTATAGTACTCATCATCTGAAGGAGATATAATAATAATATACTTATATTTACTGATATGAGTAATGCACTAACTAAAATGGGGGTCATACATCTGATAGGGTTCATGATTTGATGATGATGGTTGGTGAAGGAGAGCTTCTTGGCCACTTATGTAGTAGAGCGAATTAGAGGATCACCCTGTAGTTAGAAATGTTTAATTAAACTAAAAACCACGCCCATATACGTACAGGTTTGCTTTCATATTGATTGGTTTACTAAGGTTGCATTCATCTTTTACGGAGATTATTGAGGGGTCCCTCTACAAGGAGGCCTGGGTCTTGATCATGGTACTCCTTAATAAGACGATGCCACAACTCATTCTGGAGCGACAAAGGTTATTTACAAATATAGATATTACTAACTTACTCTAGACAGTACTTTAGCATTACCAATGATGATCACTCCATATTTAGCACGTGTCAATGTACATTGAGACGACGAGCATCATTTAAAAATCCAATACCTTGATGTTCATTAGAACGAAACAAGATAAGATAATAAAGTCTTTCTCTCGTCCGTGGAAGGCATCTACACTTGCTACTCTAACTGTTCATACAATGTTTGAGACATTCCTCCATTAAATTGCATGTACTGGACAACATAAGCACGTTGACCCTCGTAAGGAGTAATGACCCCAATTTGATGAGGTTTGACACCAGTTTTCATGGAGTTTAATTCACTACTTTTATCCACATTAGCAGCCTTTAGTTTGTACAATAAATAAAAAATGATAACCTTTATTTATTATAACAAAACCTGTTGAAGATAAGACGTCCAACTACTAGAATTTCTTCCTGCAGCAGTGGAACACCAAAAGAACATTGGTTTCTCAGGGTTAGGCCAGGGGAAGTGTTCTTGGACAGCTGGAAAACTAATCACTTCTTGTAATAACACATTACAATGTACAAACACTCACTTTCCAATACTCTCTCAGAGTCTGACACAGCGTCTGTAGTTGACCTTCATAGAAGGCACTAGAGGGAACTCTGTCAATGATGATGCATACGATCCTGCGCAAACAAGTCGTATTGGTTTTACGCCCAGGAGAACCAATCTCTGAAATACGATTGAGAGAGACCAAGCACTAGAAAAAAGGATAATTATTTACTGAGTATAATGGTCTTACTTTGCAGCTTTCTTACACATAATGACTGATGTCCTAGTGGACAGTGATCTCCTACTAATATCACTTCTTACTTCCCATTCAATAGGTACCATACATTCTGGCTAACTGTAGCCGGCATGAAGAGAGAGAGAGAGAGAGAGAGAGAGATGTCCTTTCTAGTTTTCAAGCAATACAGTAATACCTGTGTGCTCTACCATCAATAAGAACCATTTTAAAACATTGAATTTGAATTAGATCGAGGATCACCAGCACTTACACAAGTACAACAAATTTACATCAGCATTATTGAGGAGTTCTCTTCAAGTGGTCCTCTTTAAAGATGGTATCGTTTACCATCAGAACTTGAAAGCTCGCTTGTTCATCTTTCAATTGCTGCAACTTTTCCAGCTCAGGATAACTAAAAGTAGTAACAACAACGACATCATAATGACCTCATAATATCTAACCCTATCTTTAGCAAGTTGGAGTACTTGATTTGTAATGCTAAAAAGGAGACTGGGGAATCTATAGCCTCACGAGATTTAGCACAAAGACGAACAACTTTGAGTCCAGTCTTATGAATCTTTTCTGTCACTGATCAACTGCTATATTACTAGGAGCACAGACCAGAATTTGACTAAAGAGAAGAGCCTTATTAATTATTTATTAATTACATTATTTTCTTACCCCATGCCCATCTTAGCTAAGTGCTAGACATAGTAGCAGAAGTGACAGTCTTTCCAGTACCAGGAGGACCTTGTATCAAACCAAGAGGTTTTTGAAGGACAGTTTTTAAACAGCAAAGATCTGAGAACTGTTTAACTTGGGAAGATTAGGAGCTGAAAGACTGAAGGAGAGAGTGAGGAAGGGAGAGAGAGATAATCACACTTGGTACATATACAATGCACTTACTGTTTGGGTACTGCTTTAGGAGGTTAATTTGAGGTTCTTCTATTACTTCATGTCCTAACAGACGATGATATAGATATTAGAGACACTGTTCTCATCAACAGCTATCATTTCAATGCATTTGCATTCTATCAAATGATGTAGACTTCCACACAAAGTCAACACAAAAGTCTCTAGTACAATCAACAGGTACACCAATATTGCTACGTATTCAAGCCCACCTCCTCACCAAAACCTGGAACAAGACATTGTAATGAATGATATGTGGATATTGTTCACATACTGTTGGGTACTTTGGTCACATGACCTATCCCATCCCAGGCGCTGAACGATTTCTGCCAATATATTGAGACGTAACTCTCTCCCTGCATAAGATCATAACTGGTGTGTGTGTGTGTGTGTTGTGGAGAAGGAGTCATATTGTGATAATTTGTTATGCTAACTTGCCTCCATCTTGTCTTGGAAAGTTGAAGTAAGCAATCTCTTTTGATTCAATCCAATATCCCAACGTACAGTGATATTATCTTGTGTCTGACTCTCTTTGAGTTTCTTATCATAATCTGCTTCTAATTTTACCAGTGGTCCTAGAATATTCTGATATTGATAAGCATCAGTGTATCTAATAAATGAACAGTATCAGTATAGTTTTAATGAGTTATTAATTACCTAATTGTATAGGAGCTGGTTCATCATCAACTCTGGTTTTTTGCAAATCTTCTAAAAGAGCCTCAGATTTTGCTATAGTGATATGCTATATACTATTAATAAGATACACTGACTGACTTTCCATAACTCTTCTAGTTTTGAATCTGTTGAGACTGATCTGACGAGCTCTGGCTTGATCTTGATCAGATGGGATCTTAACTAACCATGGCAGGAAACATCTACATGTGCACACATGCCAGCATATGTGAGTACATGTCAGTGATGTACAAGAGACAAGATGAGTCAACATATCTGAGATATTAAAGACTGACCTGTCAACTATCAGTGCTGCCAATTAGCTGGATTCCAATCCATATCTTTGAGACTGTTAGATTGAGAACAAGGATTTCTAAGGAAAAAAGAACATTACTCATATAAATGATCATTCTTATATCCTCTTACTGCATAGCAACATGACAACAGAGTCAGCTTTAGCTGGTACAAATCCTAACTTAAATACATTCTTACAACCACAGTTATAACATTCTAGTATGTCTCTCCTAGTGGTCCCTTCTTTATGAAGTGCGACCTCATGACAACGTGCACGACAAGATGGATTAATGATATGCTATTAGGAGAGATAAGTCAGGGGGGGTGAGAAGGAGAGGGAGGGATACCTTCCTGACGTGTTACCTCTTCCATTACAAAAACCATTCTTAGTGGAGTTACACATTACAACAGCTGCAGGATCATGTATACCACAATATCTATAGAATGAAGTATTGGTATGACCAGAATGGAGTATGAGATATAGGAATGGATGAATGGGAAGAGTCAACATACTTGCAAGCATGAGAAGGCAGTTCCTGTGGTAAACTCTCATCTTCTTCATCATATTCCACACCATCAACATCAAGAGTAAACGAGATATCCTCATTTAATTGCTTGTTACCTTGTTAAGAGAATCAAAATGTTCATCAAATATGATGATATTATTAACTTTTGACATTTTGGGTATCGGGCTGAGTCCACTGAGAAGCCTGGGTTTGAGTCTGTGTCTGACTTAATGGAGTGAATGGGTAGTCATAGTCCAGCCTTGTGTATCAGCTCCATAGTCTCCACCAGTATCAATAAAGGTGAGCTGGCCTTGAGTATATGAGTCTTGTAGACTCTCTCTCCTAGAAACAAGCAATAAAGTAAATTTTAATTAGTCTAAAAGGACTTGGGATTACGTACCTATACTCCTCTCTACGTCTTTTACACTTTCCAAAGCTTCAAAGCTTCACAATGTGCCTCCCTCCTCACCATATTATTATACGGAGGATTACTAATGACTTTGTAGTATACGGAAACAATAATAATAATAATTATTATTATTATTTAGTATTATTATTAATTATTAACTATGAATAATAATTAGTTTATACTTATCTCTTCCACACTCTATCAGTAATTTTTTTACTTTGGTATTTCTTTCTGTTATGATTGAAATCACTTTGACTGAATTCAATGTTGTTATCATCTGACTCCAAATCTGAACTATTTTGCCATTCAAATATACTCTCTTCATCAGTTACAGAATATTCAATCAGAATCTGTGAAATAATGTGTTCATTGATGTCATAATCATTATTGCTAGTAGTATAGGTATTGTCATCGTTATCAGAATCAGTGTAAAGATCATGTTCATTAGTGTTAGTATTAGTTGAAGAGGTGTAGTCACTGTGTTCATCAATATCATTGATATGTTTTATCAATATCACTCACAGTTGAATAAATATCATATTCTCAGTGTCAGTGTCAAAATAATGAACATGCTTGTTTACCATTTGAAATACAATGTTCATAATCATCAGTGTTACCAGTGTGCTCATTGTCAGTTGAACAAGAAAGATTCGTTCATTTGATTCACTAGTGTCTTCATGTGTGTGTTCATCATGTTTCTCATCTTCTCCATGATCAATCCAATCTGACTCATGAAAATATAGTATTTACAACGTCCTCTAGAACAGCATTCAGCTCCTTTATCAAATCTACATGATCCAGTTTAGAGCCAGCATAACAGAACTGTTACTCTCAGTGTCATTAGGTTTAACAACACGTGCTACTACTAAGCTACCAGGATAGTTCATGTACCATTTTGAACCATTTATTTTACTTAATAATCGACCTTCGGATCTACTGCAACCTCAGTTTTCCATGCACTAACGCTGGTCTCATATGATACTTAGAAATAGAGTTCGTAAAAATGATTGCAGGAAACCATTTTGATCATCCCTCATGATGATGAACCTTGCAAGCTACCAAACTAATGTGACCTATTTTTGGCTCTTTGAAGGAGAGACGACCAGACATCTGCTAACTCATCAGCAAACATCACCTAAATCAGGGCTCCCTCAGGTCTACCACCATGACCTACAATATGACCAATGTATCTCGACTGACTAATTGTTCCTTTCCCTCTTGTAAACTGAACTCTGCTGTCTCTTTGTCATAGAAGAATAAAACAGAGTCATCAGGTTTTTGTTGTAAGAGATTGCATGCATTGTTCAGTACTCCTTTTCCTGTTTCTACTGCAATGATGACATGATTCTTAGAGAATGTGTCATTAGTAATGGAGGACGGTCTACTACCCTAACAATGAGTAAAAAAATTGACAATACAACAGACAAACAGATAGAAAGAATACAAATCTGCTACCATGACTTGCCTCATACAGAGGAATTCAAAGATATCTTCAATAAAACTTGGAGGATTAATCACAAAACAAGGCACTGAAGATTTAATATAGCTGCATATAAAAAATTATTTGGTGTAGCTGGGCATGTCCAGTACACTGCCTTCATTAGTACACCAATATTCCACTTCACCACTGTCCTAAAACTGATATTCAATATCAATATCATAATACCACAATATTATACACCAGCTAAATACTAAACAATACATAAACTAATACATCATATATACAAGATGATGCAATCAATCTTTAATACAGGCAATAATATAAACAGAATGTTTATATGTTACATATATTAGTTCATACTATTATCTATGAAACCCAGAGTGACATTCCCATTTGTGTTCATACATGATAGTATTGTATTGTTAAGCTATGAATAGGAAATGTCAACTGAGCTCTCCTAGCATGTTATTATTAATTCTATATTTCAAGAGTGTAATATTATAATGAATATTATTAGAAATTGAGAAATTTATAGAGAGAGAAACAAAGCATATATCATTAGCCAGTGACAAACAAAAGATACACTTCACTCGGCTGCTAGTTATTAAACAAGTTAGTTATTAACAGAACTAGTTATTAGTTAATAGATAGTAACAAAAATTTTATTAATATTATGATGTCATTTTGATGCTCTCTCCAATGTACTTGATAGCAGTTGTCGCATACACGGACAGGTTTAGCACTAGATGCTAACTGCATTGTATTGTCTGAACATGAGGCACAATATACAGCACCACAATTTCTACAATGATGCTAAAAAGAGAAGCCATTTTTAAAACCAGAACACATATCATGTACTACAGAAATATGCCAGTATTATAGTAGTTGTACCTTTCTTCTGGCAACTGAGAAAGCTGCTCACAACCTTGACACACTAAATGTCCTCTATCATCTTGCCATACATTCTCTGTCATACTTTGAACTTGTTTCATATCAACTAACTTTTGCTGTGACCTATAGAGAGAGAGAGAGAGAGAGAGAGGAGAGAGAGAGAGAGGAGAGAGAGAGAGAGAGAGAGTAACGTAAGTTAAATACTATTAGTTCCCCCACAGACTAAGTTGCCTTCCATTTCTACAAGAGCTATCTCTTGTTCTGAAACAGACTCTTGAAGACAAGTATACTTCTCTTGTAATTGAGCATGTTCCTAGAGAAGAAGATATATAAAAACATTGTACAGTGACTACAGTCTACTCTTGCCGTGTTAAAGACTTGAAATTTTTTAGTCTCATTAGTCAACTCTACAACTCTATCTTTCTCTTTCTGTAGGTCTGCCTACAGAAAACCAATATTAACTGATATCATCCTTTGCTTCAGTCACCTGTAGAGTAGATCTCCATTGTTTCTCTATAGCCAGCTCAGACTCAGCTGTACTACGAGATAATTGGACCTCCTGTAATTTTGCCCCAACTTCACGAGACGCCTTATCTGCTTCCCTGAGTGAAGTACGTGTCTCTTGTAAACCTAAAGACCACAACAGACATGAGGTCTTATGACTAGTATATAATTCTATATATAATGATGTGTGTTACTTACAATTGTTCAAGTTGTCTGTTTTCTTTAGCTAATTGAGATACTTTCTCTTCAAGTTTCGGAGTGTGACAGAGTCGCTGGTGAGTTTCTTTAGCAATCTGATAACATGACATATAACTAGACTAGTAATACATAAGATACACTTACCTTTAATTGAGTCTTGATCTTTAAGTTAGCTGCTTTTCATCTCTTCAAGTTGTTTTCTTAAATTTACCAATGTGTCCTGTTTCTCATGAACACTTTTCTCTAATAGTTGTGTAGAGCAGTCTATTTGAGGGACACTCTTCTACTTTCCTTAAACTACAATAAGATGACATACCTCTTTCTCTTCTCTTTGTCTTCTCAATAATTCAACCTCTTGTCAAGCTGTTGTCTTAAATTTATCTCCAACATCTAAACTCTTTTGAGATGCAGCATATAAATCGTTGAGACCAGATCGAGATGACAACAAACACTTCAATTGGTCACCTTCCATACTAGAGATTAGTACCTAGATTGTATGTATGTATCTAATTCTGTCTTTTGATCACTTCTACTGTCTATTGGAGAAATGAAAGTGAAAGGAACAGTAACTAGATAATCATGAGACTGATGAATAATTTTTTCAGTCTGAAACATCCACACATGAAAATCACAAACATTATTATTTAGTCTATATAGTACATCTTAAGACAATGTTTTTTTCTTACTTCTAACTTTTTTCTTCATCTCTGCTTTCTGCTTTGTCTTTATCTTCAACTAATTGATCTCTCTCTCAGTTGTCAATGTTTCCACTGAAAACCAATCAGACTAGCTAATTGTTCTTTACACATACATTCTCTTTCTCAAGAGTCAGAAATTGAGCTTGAAGAGTTCCAGCTGGCCCCTAGTCATTGAGATTGTAATTAAAGGCCAGTTATTAATTAAAGTGGTCCTTACTCTAATTCTTATTGAGTTCTTCTAAATATGCTTTTTGATCTAATAATTGTGCTAACTGTAATGATTTCTCTTCATCTGATCTGATTGGTTGAAAATTACATAATCATCTGTCTATCCTATGCAAGTCCACATGACTCACTGTTCTTTTTCTTCCTCACCTCAGGTGCTTTTCCAAATAATTTCCGTCTTTTAAAAACAAGCTTAAATCAAGAACACCACTCTAAATCATAGGGGTGTGGTCCGTTACTGATGATAGTAAATGATAACTCACTGGTTTATCAAAAATTCTTCACCAGATAAGGAAATAGTATAATCAATAACATTTAGTCCCATTAGAAGCCCAGCAATAACAACAGTACATTCTTCAGACATCATTAATGCATCTGAATCATACCACTCACTATGTAAAGTACAGAAATTGATAAATGATCAATAGATGGATTAATGAATAGATACATTGATAGACAAATGATTGATAAGTGAGTGGGAGGATGGATGGATGGTTAAGTTAACGCAAAAACAATTCATAAAATTCTCTTACATCAAAGATGATTTGTTTTCTGAGAGTACTCTAAATGGTCAGCCAATTTCTTTTGCATCAGTGACATTCTTAACCATATCTTCCTCTACCCAATGCAGTTCTGTATTAAAAATCAACAATAATTATCAAAGACAACTACTAACCAATAACTATATATAGAATTGGGAGGTGTTATTCTCATACTATTATGACCGTTATCTATACTACATAAGATAATATTGAGTAGATTATAACAGTAGTTTAAAATTGCGTTTATAATAACATACAAACTTCCTTTACTCCATTGAACACTTTTAGATGCTAGATATTGTCTCCATAAAATCATTATGAGGTTTTTTTCAAAAGCTTCTAATACACCCCAAAAATGATCGTCTTTGACCTAATAGATTTTCGTTTGACTGAAAAAAGGGACGAGGGGAGGAGAAAAGAGAGAGAGAGAGGGAGCGGGAGGGGAGGGGGGGGGGGGGATAAAAAAAAAAAAGGGGAGAGAAAGAGAGGAAAAAGACCGAGAGAGAGAGAGAGGGGAGGGAGAAAAAAAACAAAAAAAAAAAAGGGGGGAGGGAGGGAGGAAAAGATGAGGGAGAGAGAGAGAGAATGATGAGAGAGAAGAAAGAGAGAGGAGAGAGAGATAAGAATACTAGGGAGCTCTCGAGAGAGAGGAGGGAGGCGAGAGAAATTATATCAATTAGGACATAATAAGATAGTCTTAAGCCAGATGGACACTACACGCGTCCATAAATAACTCACAATATAACAATCACAGTATACACATGTATTGCTAACTTATCTATTAGAAAATTGATGCAATTGTAGTGAACTAAACAATACAAATTTTATGACTATGCAAAATATTACACTCATATGCAACTTCATCTGAGAGGTAGGGCATTATTAGTTTGAGGATGATACTAGCTACTACCAAATTACAAATAGATGTAGAGTCCTTACCTAGTATCTATGTCGTAGGCAATGTTCTAGTGCAATAAAAAATTGTGTCAGTTCATTACTGGTATCACAAGTGGACAGAGTTGGGGTTGGGCTCTCTTCATGGTTATCATCTATCAACATTTTTACAGTCAATTTTATGACATTGAGAAGATTTCTTTTTTCATTGCAACCTGTTCCACCTGACTAGACTCTTCGCCCCCACCGTGCTCTCCAACCAAACTTGTCTGCTCCACCTCGGACGCCATTTTTAAGGAAGGAGTGGCTTTTTAGCAAAAACTATTGAGGTGTGGCTAGAGAGCAAACAAGCACGAATGTCGGAGACAGTGATAGAAGCTAATGTTGTGTGCTTCTAATAATGGACAGTTTCAGTTAGATCCCTGTTAGGTAAGGGGTCATTTGGAAACAGTTCTTGAAAAGCATGGGATAACGAAGACAAGGAACAGTTGGCCATAAAATTGTCAAAGCCAAAAAGTTCTACTAAATTTCATCCGAAGACGGAAGCCCAACAGCATTAAAACTGAAGCTCGCCAAGAAGTGGATATACTATATTACAGTTACAGCACCTCATGTAGTTGCCATTGAAAACGTTTAAAATATGAATTCAAAAGTAAACTGGTCTCATAGGACTTGCCATGGTAACAGAAAGTTCTGTGCTAAAGGAAGTCTTCAGATGTAACTTAGATGAAATGGCTGAGAGAAATGGAATCATCCCAGTAAAGACCTTTGTATAAAATGGTACAAAGAACTCTATACAAGGTCTTCAATTCAATACACAAAAAGAAATATAGTCCATAGAGACTTAAAGCCACCTAATATAGGGATCCTAAACAGCAATGATCCATCAAGATAGCTGATGTTGGTTTAGCCAAAGCTATGTGGGATCTCAAGAATGTGAATGCAATGAGCTTTCCTGAAGACTCTACTTTCAATCAATATATGAGCACAATTACAGGGACACCCCATAATGGCACCAGAGGTATGGGAAGAACATTACCATATGTCCAGTGATGTATTTTCTCTTGGATGGTGTTTGTCTCCCCTTATATCTGAAGTACCCGATCCACCAATACCTCGAGGTCTATGTCCACACATGAAACTGCCTTGGTGTCTTGATGTATAAATATCCTGATTGTCGCGAGAAGAACCAACTGAGGTGGTTATACCTTGTCATTCAATATTCAAACTCAACAGAAATAAAAGTTATTTGATGACATGCTACATACGAGTTATCACAAACGACCCAAATATGAACACTGTTATTTTAGCTATTGAAGATATAGAAAAGAGTTATTCTGTAAAGGGAACAGAACAACCTTGCTGAGTCAGCATGGAGTAACTGTGTTATATTGTAGATTTTGTGTGTGCACATTTAATTAATTAGTTTTTTTGTATGAAAGTTTTTTTAATCTCAAAAGTATTATAGATATTTGAATGATGGTTATCCCTTTACACAATTATAGATGCATACTCACCACTTTCAAGGGATAAAGAGAGAGAGAGAGAGAGCCAGTACTAGGCACTATATTAACTTACTTCACAGGGAAATTAATACTAGAACCATGCCCTAGACTCTATAAGTAACAAAGCTTGAAATAAATTTCTCTGTTTAAAATGTAAGAGTTAATTAGGTGTTATTTATTGTATAAAATTTTTCTAATTTGATTGATATCTTCAGGAGTGAAACGACAACAACCACCTAGAAACAAATCAAATCTACATCTCTTAACAAATAGCTAGTAAACCTATTATTTTAGCTCCTAGTTTTACCAGCTGGTAGACACAGAGTAGAAGTAACCATTTTTCCCATACCAACTATTAAGACAAGTTATTAACAGGAGCCACTATGTGTTATGGTACCTGTTCCTTGATGCCATTCTTCACCACTGTAGGATATGCTATCAAAGGTTTCTCACATCCACTAGCATTGTTCAGCAATTTCCTAACATAGTGAGATATAGTCCTTTTAATAAAGTACAATACCTCACATATTGAGGTAAGTACAGTTCACTCCAACTGCTATTATTTGAGTGGATGACTAACGGACTTCACAGCATCAGAGAAAAACCTCTCCATGACATGTATGTAGGTCCATCCTAAATCATATACATAAATTAATAAATGATATATTATACTGACTTTACAACTAAATGAAATCCATGCTTTTGCATGTGGAAAATTCCTTCAGTAGATAACTAAACTTCAGCTTCTTTCTAATAAGAGGGTACATAAAAAACAATTATCAATCAGACATTTAATTCAGATTGTGATTAGCCATCAAGGACTCTATTATCATATCACTAACGATACCAGTATACCTATTAGTAATCTACTTGGTACTAACCAAAGCTGGTATTGTCTCAATAGCAAGCACATCCACATCCAGCATCCAGTAATTTTGTTACTCTTGGGGGTCTATGCCACTCTTTCAAAGCCTATGTCATCAGAAGATAACCAATGATACTGTACGATAATTATAGTAGTCAAGCCAAGATAACCACACTCCATAATAACAATATCCAGTATACACATGTATTCTAAACTTATCTATAGATTTGAGCAATGTAGTGAACTAAACAGTAGACTCTGCAAACATGTTATCACTCATTGTAAATTTGTATTCAACTTCCATCTGAGGGGTGGGGCATTATTAGTTTTAGGGGATGATACTAGCTAATACCAACTTACAAATAGATGTAGAGTCCCTTACCCCCTTAATCTATGTCTTAGACAGCGTTCTATGTGCAATAAAAAATTGTGTCAGTTCATTACTGGTATCATCAAGAGGTTGGGGTCACTCTTCATGGTTATCTCTATCAACATTTTTACAGTCAATTTTATGACAATGAGAAGATTTCTTTTTTCAATTGTAACATGTTCCACCTGACTAGACTCTTCTCCCCCGACGTGCTCTCCAACCAAACTTTTCCTGCTCCCCCTCGGACGCCATTTTAATGAAGGAGTGGCTTTAGCAAAAAATATATTTGAGGTGTGGCTGGACGGAGGCAAGCAGAATGACAGAGGCAGTGAAGTAGAGAAGCTAAATAGCTGTGCTTCTAATAATGGACAGTTTCAGTTTAGATCCCTGTTAGGTAAGGGGTCATTTGGTACAGTTTTTTTGAAGCATGGATAACGAAGGCAACAAGAACAGGTGGCCATAAAGATTGTCAAAGCCAAAAAGTCTCTACTAAATTTCATCCGAAGACGCAAGCCAACAGCATTAATGAAGCTCGCCAAGAAGTGGATATACTATTTACAGTTACAGCATCCTCATATATGGTGCATTGAAAACGTTTTTATGAATCAAAGGTAAAACGTCTCCTCATCAGGACTTGCCATAGTAACAGAGTTCTGTGCTAAAGGAAGCTTCTGATGTACTTACATAAAAGGGCTGAGAGAAATGAACATTCCAGTACAGATCTTTGTATAAAATGGTATACAAAGAACCTCTCACAAGGCCTTCATTCATACACGAAAGAAACATAGTTCCTAGAGACTTAAAACCAGCTAATATACTCTTGACCAGGAATGATACATCAAATAGCTGATGTTGGTTTGTAGCTAAGCTATGTGGGATTTCAAGAGTGATGCAATGAGCTTCCTGAAGTTTTATACTTTCAATCAATATATATGAGCACAATTGCAGGGACAGGACCCATACATGGCACCAGAGGTAGGGGAAAAAAACATTACCATATGTCCAGTGATGTATTTTCTCTTGGGACTGGTGTTGTCATGATATCTGAAGTACCGGATCCACCAAAAACCTCGAGGTCTATGGTCCACACATGAAAACTGGCTTGGTTGTCTTGATGTATAAATATAATGATTGGCGCGAGAGAAAGAAACCAAACTGAAGTGCTTATACCCCGTTTCAATATTCAAAACCAACGAAATAAGTTATTTGATGACATGTACAAACGGTAAACACAAACGACAAATATGGCGCTGTAATTGCTATTAAATTAGAAAAGACTTTTTATTAAAGAAACAAAACAACAACCTGATTGAGGCCACACCACGGGAGTAGTGGGTACGTTGGTTCAGTTAGCCCATCTCCAAAGGACTTAGTTTTTACAAAGTTTTTTGTAATTTTTCACAATTTTGAATGAAATTTACAGAACAGGTTATTAAGTTAGGAACAATTAAAAGAGCATTGACAATCCAACAACTTAAACATGAATTAGTTTCAATGACTATTTGTACAGCAAACAAGAGGCAAAGAAATAGTCCACAGTACTAGAAAATAGAATCATCCTTGAAGACCTTCAACATGTGATACAATACCCCTTTATCATATACTTAATATCATGGGTTTTTAGTGATGCTTTCAACAACCCACAAAGACCTTCTGTGAGGGGAAGAGAGGACTCACAGTAGACTAGTACTTACATCTTGTGAACGGTATTAAAAACAGACTTAAGAATATTGTTTAATTACCTAGGAGGAAACTAGCTAACTGCGTTTGTAGAAGGTGGGAGTTTTTTTGGATTAGACCGTGATTCCGAAAACTCAAGGAATTATTTGCTATTGATATTAAGATTGTCATATATTGTACTATAATAATAAATAATAATATGGATATATGAAACATTATTCTCTTTAGCTGTCGGATTTTTTATGTTCTCAATATATGCTGATTCCATGTACATGTTTTACGTAGGTCCTGTGGAGTAAAAAGGGAGGTGGGGCCGTGTTCCTCAAAGAGTACCACACAGCTGCATCAGTGTCCAAACACTCTGAAGATATATTGCAGTGCGAAGAAGAGATGGAGGAAGGAAAACAACTGAAAGAAATTGTTTATCAAAAGTAATTGAACACAATAGTTCTGTCTTGGAACTTGCGCAGTATTACTAAAAAATATTGTTAATATCAAAAACTCAAGACTCTTAGACTCATGGCTGGTATACAAATGGTATCTCCTTGATAGTTAGATAGCAACAAGTAGTCATGTAAATTATTCTCTATAGTTGGTTACATTTTACTATAAAATGCTGTATCTGTGTCAACTGTGATTGGCGTTGGAATTCACTCTGTACAGATATCTCAGTGTCCCTGATTAACATTATTTAATGTCCTTTTTTGCTGTATAAGCTATTGAAAAGGATACTGTATACTGTATGAGGGGAACAGTAAATACCAGGTTCAGGATTAATCACAGACTTATAGATGACTCCACTAAAAGTCTGGTTCATGACCTTTCCCACAAGGTCCATTCAACATGTGACATTGTTATACTTATCTACTTTAATGATTATTTACTCATAGGAGGTGATCCCTGCAAAAGTAGTCTTGATGAAAATACTATTTATCACCTACAACATCTGGTGTTTTCATTATTGGAGGACCTCAGGTACAGAGAACGCTTCATTCTAATGATGGATAAACAATGACCACTATATAGGGTGATGCTGGTACCGACTTGTGCGACAAGATCATTGTGTTATACATACGGTGGTTTGGGGAGATCATGGGAGGTCCGCAATACTAATTTTAGACTGATCTTAATAATTATTCAGTAATGTAGGTGGAGCTTTCTATGGGTAAGGATCCGTCCTAGGTGGGGATCGCTCAGATGCTTATTGCTGCTGTTGGATTCGCTAAGTCCTTGTTTGCATCTGGTTTAGCAAGACGAGTTCTAATTCAGGTTAAAAAGATTATTATTTTGGACTAAACTTGCATCAAAAACCAAACTGTGTTTACTATTTATAATTATACTACGGTTTCTTATGCTATTGGTGTAGCTGAGCCTCTTTCCATCTACATTGATACTTTATGGTACAGCAAAGGTACAAATGATGAACTCCTGGATTATAATCTATAAAAATTTTGACCTACGACCTGGTGTGATCATAAAGTAACAACTTGTTGAATGTTCTCTTTAGAACTAAATTATCTGTCCGGGGGAATTGGGTTTCGTGAACCATTTTACCAGAAAAACTGTGCCTATGGTCATTTGGGTCGTGAGGAATTCCCTTGGGAAAAACCAAAGAAGCTTGTCCCATTAAACTTGCTGACTTTAGACAACAATTTAATTTATTATATTGTTAGTTTCCTTATTATAATTATGACTGGAAGGATGACAAATTATTTCTCTTTAAAAATTGTTAATAGGTCTTTTAATATTTATTTAATTGAATTCTTGTTACTGATAGTTAGTGTCATTGCAAATTTGTTCCTAGTTAAAATTGGACCTAGCAAAATTTTGCTGCCTAATTTGGACCTACACTGCAAAAATTGTTCTAGAGATGGATCCACTTTCGGCAGCAAAATTTGGTCCTAGGTCTACTTTATGCAGGTCCTAGTAGTTCCAATTTGATATCTTGATTATAATAAGATTTCGTATTTAAATCTAAATAAGATGATAACATGTTTATGTAATTATAGATTATATGATATAGGTAATGCTAAAATTAATTAAGAGTCTTTCACAAGTGTCTCATATCCATAATATGTGCCCTCTTGTCTGCCAAAAAGCACTTGGGACTTCACCACAATCTCATAATATCAGTCTTTGGCATCTTTCACACTCAATCATTCTACCTCCTCTGCTTGATGACACTTGTAGTATATACTCTGAAATTAAATTAATAACAAGCAACATATTGTTGCTTCCTTTTTTTACTGCTGGCAGGGGGATAGTTAATTGTCTATTTTTAAGACAGTGACAAAGTTGGTGTCCTTACTTGATGGTGATGTCTTTGTTCATAATAAAACATTATAAAATTATTGTAAGATAGTAATAAGGAAAATTTAAAAAAAATAATTATTAAAACTTGTCCCCTGGTGTCTTCTCATAGTACACTTCTCCTCCTCTCAATGCTAGTTTGCGGGCTTTTTTCCAAATGCTTCTTTCCTGTTTAGCAGGACAATTCTGAGGCATAAATTTCATTTCTATTTAGTTTATTGCTTCAGCAGTCAGGTTCAGATCTCTCTGCAGTGAGTGAACATTGCTTTTTTGACACTTTGAAAAGAACCCTAAGTAGTTAAAGCTCTCCATTTAAGTACACACAACCTAAGAAGTGATTAAAAAAAACAAATGATTTGCCATAGGACGAATTCCATGTTCTCTTTGCCAAATTGTTTACAGTCCTCACACCCTTGGGTCCAAATATTGCAAGACGGATTAATTTAATTTGCACCAGACTAAAGTTTTTCATGACAGTTCCATTAGACATCACACTTAAAAATTACTATAAAGTGTCTACATAAACATTGTATATACACACGTATGTAATATTTTTCTCAGCTGAACATAAACATGAAAACAATTTGTCAATTGGGGGATCTCTTATAAAAAATAATACATTACATTGTTATTTACAAATTACACTTTCAACATGAACAAAACCAGCTATACGTAACCAATTCCATTACTCGCCCACCACCTTCTTTCATACTCAATAGTACACTGACTACAGTGTTTATATCAGGTCTTTCAATGACAATCATATCTTAGCATCTCATTAAAAAGATTGGTCTCCTGTGGTCTGCCATGCGCCAAAACTGAAGGAACAAGTAAAGTGTACAGGTGACATTGTACGAGGTGGCTTTTTAGAGTACAATAAATGACCAAGGCTATCTTTGTCTTCTGCCCAGACAGCTTTATGGTGGCCATCATCAGGCTGCTTCGGCAATAGCAGCAAGAAACAAAAGTGCTAATGAAAATATATCACTGGACAGTATTTATACGATGAACCTTTGCACAACTCAGGAGCCATGAAAGGTACTGAAGATTGGATGTGAGTATTGAGGAATTCACCATAAGACCAATTTCAGTTTTCTAACGAGAATTCATCCCAGGCTAATTTTGTGAAACCTACATTAGCAATTTTCAATTTGTCCATTTGAATTCGTATATGCTTGGACATATATCCCAATGCAGGACATTTTCAGTGTGTAGATACTGGGACCTAATGCTAGATCCTTGTACCATCTAGTCTCGTCTCTTTCGTTGATACGAATATTTGTGGAGATAATATTCCAAAGAACCACTCAAGCAAAAAACTCCATCACAACAGCTACAGCAGTTGGTGGTGGAGTAGTGTGGAAATTGAGTCAAGGACATTTGTGAGAGTGGTGGATTATGACACTCATAGCATTCAGTAAGCATGGACTAGATTTCTGTGATTCAAACGTGTAGATTTATTGAACTTGTTCTGGCGGACGCTCCCTCCTCCCCAGGGCAATTCGAATAATAAACTGTCCATTCTTCCTCCATACTGCCTCTTTGTTGCTTGCAAATACGTACCGAAAGTTCCTTCGTCGAGTTTCTTCAAAATTATACAACCCATCTTCGATCTGCCCATTTGTTTTGCGTTTCGAGGTATCGCTGTGTCGTCGTGATCAAAAGCTGCCATGGCTCCCTGACCACTTTTACACGTGAAATATTGGCTCATTGAGGAGGTTTCCCCACATTTGTATATATAATATATAATGCTATTATTTTTATTAGAATATACATAAGATTATTCCTTGTAAAAATGATATCATTTAACAATATCCGACGTCGGCGTTCAGACTGTATGCTAAGTAATGTTAAATACAACTGTGCTGACTAAGACATATGAATGGTTAATAAGCCATATCTGTGACTAATGCATACTTTTGGATATTATGAAAATGACATAGATTGACATGAGCTATTTTTTTAAGATCATTACTTTGAACAAAAATTTATATATTAATTATAAATTCAGGTGAAGTTTACTCTTCAGTACAGCATTTACTTATTTAAGATGCATGATCTAAATTTGTCCCAGAAACATTCCTACCTCAAACAATAAGTAATATGGCCTAGACAAATTCATCTACTGCTCAAATGGATCCACCCCTTTAACAGAGTGTAACTTAAGATATATCTGGGTGTGTATGTTGTTGTCATTGAGTTTGGCTGGACTCTTAACTATATATCAACAGGAAGTTGTGGTCCAGTTATTATGATTCACGTCTATATAAACAAAACCAGTCTATTTGTAGAGTTATCAGGAGACAGTCTAGGCCAGTTGTATATACAAAAGCTAGTACGAGTGCTGAGATACTGTATTCAATATGGGATCAACTTATCAGTACAATGTGTAAGTATAACATAAACTATAACCTCGTATTCTAATGTAAATTCTCTCTCTTGATCTGTCTACTCTAGCATACACACACCACACACATACATATATATATAATATATAATGCTATTGTTATGAAACGATATCTCACTGCTTGATCATTGTATTAATACAGTTGACTCCATTGAGAAAGTAAATATGAGCTTGGTAATAAACTAGTAATAAATATATAATGTTTAATACAGCTGAGGAAACTTTCTAGATAATAATTATCATTTCACTTGAAGAGTTATTATAATATTTGACAATAATCAGCACACAACTAAATGGTGTTTGATTACATGACTGACATATCATATCAGTTATCTTCTTCTTGTTGACTTTGGCACTCATACACATCATTATAATATCACATTGAGAAGCTTTTTTTGGTAAGTTAGTCATGAACTTGACCATATATTTGCTTACCGTTGGATATCGGTATGTCATGATAATAAACTAAATTAGAGTGATGCCTTGCTAAAAAATAAGAGTCAACACATATTTTAAACCTATTTAGGAAAATACAAGAGAGTGAGTATATAATATAATTAAGAGCTGTGATATATATAGGAAAATAGTTATTGGTAAAAAATTTAATGTTTTTGCTCCACATTCTAAAAAGGATTATAACAGTAATTTAGTTTGCTATTTGTCATGAAGTACGAGTGTTTATTCTGTACTTTGTAAATATTAATTTGTACCTAATACTGGCATAGTTAGATGTTATTAGTGAGGTCACTGACAACACATATACAATGTTTTACAACAATGAAACCTTTAATACAATGCATACTGCTTGTAATATGCATGTTGTATCAATGTCATTAATATGATTCCTCCACAGTGAATGTCATCGCATGACATAATTGTCAAAATACTTAAATAGGGTTAATAAAACATCTCATTGGGTTAAACACACATTGATATATCATGTTAAGACCTTTGTGCTATCAACAGACTCAGATATATGAAGATCTGTTTAAGTTTATACATACTGATGGATTTGTTTTTTGGACTTGATCACTGTACTTTGTGTTAGAAGAACAATAGATTTCATTTAAAGGATAAGTCCAAACATATTGTCATATTTGCTGTCTTCTAAGTTATATGTTTCTCTGTTTCTAGTGGTTTTGAAAGAAAGATTCTCAGCAAAAACCAAAGGAACAGCCGTGTAGGCGCTAGTAAAACACTATATGTGTTAACATATTTACACAGATGAGGGATGGTTGTATAATAATAATATTAGAAGCTGTTAACTGTATATGTTTTAACTGCAAGACAAGCCTTTATCTGTTACTTGTATCACTGACAACAATAGGAGCTTAGTAGAAAATGTACTTTTTACTTGTTGATAGTTCTTGTCATATATCACCTCACACGCCCAACCACCCATGCCAGTTATTCACAGAAGTTTTCTAAGTGCTTGTGTATTGAATGATATGATATTGTTTGACATGATGGTAAAGATGGAGTTGATATAATATAGTAAGACTTCACCCAAAAACACTCTATTAGAAGTACCAGCTGTCAGTGCTGGTGCTGGAATGTGGCTACTTGCCAATCGCCTCCATCCTTGATCATTTGCCTTAGATCACATGATAAATAGTATACTATGATTGTATTTTATTGAAGACAGTATATGAAAATATATTTAGTCTTTGAAATAGTAATATTAGTCTCCCTCCATGTATCATAACAATCTGTATCATCCTTTTGTTCTCAAAATATACTTTATTATTTTTGATCTATTGTGTCTTATAGAGAAACAAAGAAGACGTGACTCCGTCAACAGACCCAGGTACTAAAACTTCAAATATGTAGTAAGACTATGGAAAGACAACACAGAATAATTAATGAGAAACATCATTGGATCATCCTTCCTAAAGAGACTGGATAGTCGCAAATATGAAATGCTGGTAAGTCATTACAAGGTCATGGTATTAGATATCGTTGCAATAGTGATAACAACATTGTTACTGTTGACACAAAAATTCCATTTAGTTCTTGGCTGCTGTGATTACATAAGACATTAAAGGCATTTGTATTAAACATTAACACCAAATTTTAAGAGATTTTTTGTTTCATCAGGTGACTACATATTAGAATTAACCACACGTCCTTTATATATGGAAGTGTGAAGATATGTACACAATGTATTATTGACTTTTAAATACTGTATTCTAAGAAAACCAGAGACAGTTCAAATTGTATCATAACAGAAGAACTAACAAAAGCTGTACTAACTTACAAGCATAATAATTGTGAGGTATATCTTTAAAGAGATAAAAAGTATCGGCTCTCACAACTAGCTTCAGTGGTTAGCGAACAATTAATAGTTTAATGAGTTGTTTGTTGATTGCAGCATGATGTTTGGTAATACAACATCCTGCTCAAATTCAACTAAATAGATTTATTATCAGACTGATTTGTTGTCGGCGTTTTGCTATATCCTGGTAGTATAGGAATGTTGATGCCTGGTAGACCATGTTGAGACTGGCTTCATGATAAATAGTTGTCCCCTCTCATTATGTTATGTAGATGTAATTCAATGAATGAGACAAAATTTCATAATATTTTTCTTTATGGCCTTGTTTAAAACAAACACAGAAACTCTTTCCTTGATAAATTGTGTAGCTATATTCTGTAAATTCCCTAAGAGTATATGTATGAATGATAACAGGAAAACGTTGACACCGATATGATGGCACTGATATGTGTTTCCTCTCTCTCTCTCCTCTCTCCAGTGATCCACACATCCCTCTCTTCTTGGATCCAGTCTCAGAAGAATCCATATCACATCTTCAAACATCACTCAATTGATTTCTTCTACCCCAAACCTCATCCATTGCCGCCAACATTACTGTAAACAATGGCAGTACGAACTAGTACAACCACTACCACTATCAATAAAATGGAACTATCCCGGTTCTCTTTCTATTCCTGGAAGAGATTCAACTACATCAACATCAATGATTGTAGTACAATTTGTGACAATGACAATGGACAAAGGAATACAAAGATGGAGTATATCACTTATGTCTCATGAAATATGGTAGAATAGAGAGTCTGAGGAAACAGAGATCAGTACACCTACTGGGTAAGCACCTCCATTTTCTGTTATGATATTAAATTCAATGGAAATGAATATATGGTGATCTCCTATAGTCAAAAGAAATAAGTTATAAACATTCATGCTCTAGTTCCATGTTAATTCATTTTCAACATTTGTGTATCAAGGGAACTTCCTCTATATTGAGCATCAAAAGTATCCACCATACAGATATTTGCTGTGTTGTCTTTGTATTTGTATTGTATTTGGTATTAGTGATTGATTACTCAGCTTCTTTAACAAATAAGGCTAACAGTTATAGACATTATAAAGTCTCTGTTTGACTTAGATTTTTTATCTAGCATATTTGTGGCATATATAAGGTTAATGACGCATCCTTTTATTGACACTGTAACAGACATACTGATTAGATCATGAACTCTGACATCAATAGAATAGTGTCAACAGAATACTCACAAGATGGAAACTAACTAAAATAATTTCAAATTAGTTGTCAAAACACTGCTGGTCAAAACACTGCTTGTTTTTTGTCATACATTACATTACAATGCTCTCTGTTCCTCTGTTCTAGATCTGTCCAATCAAATGATGACAAGCTTCAGAGGACATTTAAGTTATCCTGAATTGAGACAGAGAATTTTTGACCATACACATCCCATAAAAAGGTTTGAATTTGGAACCTGATTCGAGGTGCTCAAGATCACAATCAACCATGATATATCAAAAGTAAGAATTGGTCGACAGCATCTGTGACTATCAACAGAAGAATAACGTAAGCACCCACTTATGACAATGATGATGTAATGTCGACTCTATCCATTTGTAGACATGCTACAAGCTTACAAAATCAACTCGATCAATGCAGTAGTTTAGACATTGAAGTTCTTATGGACGAAGGTGATTGGTCGTTTGGTGAAAAATATTATGAGATGTCTCGAAGAAGAAGGCATTGTATTATTTAACATAGAAGATCCCCAAACGCAAGGTAAATTACAACCTAATTTGTATCTACTGAAAACACACTGCTATCTACAATACTTGTTATATCTAGTATCCATATACTGCACTCATCTAAACTATAATATTTTTTATAATAGATAAAGCTAATAAAGAAAATTCTAATAATAGAAACCTAATCTAATAATAGAAAACCTAATAAAGAAATTCTAATAATATAAAACCTAATAAAGAAATTCTAATAATATAGAACTAATCTAATAATAGAAACCTAATAAAGAAATGCAATGGAATCTATGACCAAATATGGTGTGATGTATATGCTACATGTAACTGTTTTGATTGACGTATTAATGATATAACGTGTTACACTGTATCATTACGTAATTGACACAAGAATGATATAATGTGTTACACTGTATCAGCAGTAGTGAACATAAATACCAAATAAAGATGAATGCCAATTTTCTAATATCACAACTGTGACATGTGAAATGCATATATTTTTCACATAATAGTGAGCTAGAGGTTGAAGAAACATGGCCAAACTTAAAACATAAAATGAGCAAGGCGCTCAGAACAAAGTCAGTAAATTGTATATATTGATATACTGAAATTCATTGGAATCTCTCGCTCTCTCACACACATACACACACACACACAGTCTTCTAGATATAATATAGTGAATAAACAGGTATTACAAATTCAGTTGATGGTTATTGGCATATCATCACAGACTCTTTAAAATTAACTTTATGTATATTGATAATATTGAAACTAAAACCTTTATTCTTATATATATATTGTACATAAGTGCATTAATGTTTACTAAATTATATTTTGTGAGTTTTGTCCGCAACTTCTATGTTGAAAAATCTAAACTGTGACATTAACTTCCTAACAAATTCCCCTACACAGGACAGTTCACCTAAACTAACCGTTATTATAGACATAGACATTAGAAACAATAAGTTATTCCTTATAAAAGCAAACGTGATTTTTAAGAGTCACATGCTCCCAAATTATTTAAGTCAAACAAGCCAGTAACTTAGCACAGTTCTCAGCTGATTCAACAGTGTCCAGATATCAATTCAAGTTGTATTTGCAGTATGAAGGTTCTACTAGTGATAGCTAGCCTTGTAGTTCTCGCTCTTGTGCTCCATTAGTTGAAGAATGGGAGTCATGGAAAATGTATTACAATAGAAAAATATAACGCAAAGAAGAAGAGCTACAAGCCAAGTCATCTGGCAGGCCAACAAGAAAATAGTTGAAGAGCACAATGCTCATAAAGACAAATTTGGATACTCACTAAAAATGAATCAGTTTGCTGATATGGGTAGGTTCATTTAGTCAGTATATACTGTGTTGAATATATCTACAAAATATATGCATTAGTAAATAGACACACTGTATATATATTGTAAATTATTACATTGTGATTCTTTCACATTTTATTATCACTTGTAGTCTGTTGCTGAGTTTGCTCGAATTTACAATGGTTTTCGCATTGACACTACTAAAAGCAGAGGAAAACAACACTAAGCAATATGTTCCTCGTGTTAACCTTCAAATTCCTAGCTCTGGGACTGGAGGCAAAAAGGTTATGTGACTGAAGTCAAAAATCAAGTGAGAAAACTGTGCAATTTGAAAGTGTTACCTTTCTCATTCTTGACAGGGACAATGGGGTTCATGTTGGCCTTTTGCCACAACAGGATCATTGGAAGGACAGCACTACAAAGCACAGGAAATTTGGTGTCCCTTTCTGAACAGCAGCTCGTGACTGTGCTGGTAAGTCAGTTAGTCTATTTGTTTTTTTACTTAGAACATTTGTCATTTATAGGAGGATCCTATGGAAATCATGGTTGTAATGGTGGTAACCCAGACCGGGCATTTCAATATATTGAAGACAAATGGAGGCATTGATACAGAGTCGTCATATCCATACCCAGACTGAGGTGAGACAGAGAGTATTATCTTCCATTTAATTTCCTGTTTTCATTCCAGATGGTGAATGTTCTTACAACTCAGCCAAATCTTGGAGCTACTTGTAGGGCTATACAGATGTGCCTAGCAGAGACGAAAATCTGCATTGTTAAGTGATTGTTATACTGTTGGTCCTATTGCTGTAGCCATGGATGCATCTCATAAAGACTCCCAGGTATATATAATGTGAAAATATATGGACATATAATTATTATACGTGCACTGTATCATTGCAGCTTTACAGCAGTGGAGTATACAGTAACTCATTATGCTCCTCAACTCTTCTCGATCATGGAGTGTTGGTTGTTGGTTGGGGCAATTACAGTGGACAAGATTATTGGCTAGTCAAAAATAGGTATAGTTTGTATGCACTAGTTCTATTGATGCTGTCTTAATTAATCTCTTTGTTTATTAGTTGGGGTACTGATTGGGGACTAGATGGCTATTTATGCTGGCTCGTAATCAAAATAACATGTGTGGTGTGGCTACAATGGCTTCTTATCCATTAGTTTAAGATATTTTAATAAACAAAAACAAAGTGTTCATATTATTTCTCATATTTTTTTATATGTTGATTGATTTTGAACATATCAATGTAACAGAAATTGTTAATATTTTTTAAAGTGATAAAACAGTTTTGAAAAACACTGATTTTCTCTGTTTGATTCTATACAGTCATTGTTTCTTGTGATTCGTTATAACAGTAGACAAAAATTGTCTTTACAGATACCATACAAAGTACAATAATTTACTGTAAAGCTTGATTGGTTGATTTAATAATACATAGTTATAATATATATAAAAATAACATAACACATTTTAATAACTAATGTATTAAGAATTGAATGTTAATATAGTTACTAATCAGCAGTATTACATTAGTAATCAAAACAGTATTGTGCTTACTTTTGATTAAAATAAGTTTACTACAACTCGTATAACTATATATCGTTTATAAATATATATTAGTTAAATCAACCAATCACTTTGTGTAAATAGATCCAATAAGAGTTTAAGTGTAAGTTACTCATTAGTAAAAACAATGATATAATTATGTTTAATGATAGCCTGTAGAATGAAGTAATAAAATAGACAAGCTGAAGTGGTCACATTTAACTTTTACATCTGCAGTTTATATTTGTTCCGTTTCTACTGTATCTTGTGCCCATCTATATTACAGATTCATATCACTGCCAAAATAAATTTGTTGTTTTAATTAATTCATGTTCATTTTGGTTGCATACATCCCTACAAAATACATTGAAGTGTATGCATGAATTTCATAATAACGGCTTTTGTCCGGTGTCTTATCATTGTTATAGTTCTAACAGTTAGTTACATGTATAGTCAATTCCATAGTACACTTAGTACATTAGTATGAAAACTAGACATGATGTTTATGCTTTATTGCATCAAATAATTTGCTACATGGTACAAGTATTTCCCTAATTTTTCCCAACTTATGTGAAAGAATAACAACGTATCTTTTCAACCTTAGATGTTTTGAAATTGGTAACTACTTATTTATGTCATATGATCTTCTCGTGTGTTAAGAATAGACTATCAAGTTTACTACTTGAGACTGTAATAGGTTATGAATACAACTTTTGTTTGACACTACTATAATGGAAAACTGAAAGTATTTTAGTAGCACTATAATGCTTCTAATCATTAGAAAGCCAATACTAACACTATATCTGTACTAAAGTTAATCTTTGATACCAAAACAAGACTAAGTAAAATAGTAAATATTTAATTGAACTTCTAAAAAAGACTTCATGATTTGAAAGATGTATAAATGCAGTTCAGTATCAATTAGTAATTTCCTTATGAAGAAATGATCATATGATACATAATCTTGTTCCTATTTCAAAAAATCTAAGCACAAAAAGAGACGTACACTTCCCAGAATTTCATATCCACTGGTCCACTACTCTTATAGAAGTATGAAGATTTTTCTTGTTGTAGCTTTCTCTGTGGTCATTTGTTCTTGTGCTCCAGTTGATGAGGAATGGGAATCTTGGAAAACCTTTATAATAAGGAATATACCACCCAAGAAGAGGAGCTATGGCGACATGTTATCTGGCAGAGTACCAAAAAATATGTCGAGAAGCATAATTCACAAAAGCTTGGATACACACTTAAGCTAAACATATTTGGAGATATGGTAAATATTTGCCTATAGAGCAACATGTTATATATGATTATTTAGACAAATGAAGAATTTTCACAAATGTATGTTGGACATCTTAAATGGAATTTGCCCTGAAAAATCAAGCCAAACAACATTGACACCTTGCTATCATCAATACCACCATCTTGGAATTGGAGGGAAAAGGCTATGTTACACCTGTAAAATACCAGGTACCTTATATGTGTGTGTGTTTTTTTAAATCTAAGTTATTTTTTATTTAGGGTTGTGTGGTTCATGTTGGGCTTTTAGTACTACTGGTGCTCTTGAGGGACAGCATTACAAAGCAACTGGTAAACTAGTGTCTCTTTCTGAACAAACAACTAGTGGATTGCTCACGTATGCATGACATGATCAGTATAATTTAAAAATGATGAATGCACTTTTTAGATGAAAATTTTGGCTGCAATGGTGGTATTCCTTTTAGAGCATTTACTTATATCAAAGAAAATGGAGGAATTGACACTGAAGAGTCATATCCTTATATTGGACAGGTAACAATTTGTAACAAGAATGTATAACCAGTACTACACTTTATAGAATGGTACTTGTCAGGATAATCTGGAAAACATTGGTGCCAATTGTACAGGATATGTCATTCTTCCTTCAGGAGATGAAGATACATTGCTGTCCACTTGTTATTCTGTTGGACCAATTAGTGTCCTCATGGAAGTCACTGGAATGAACTTTCAGGTATGAAGACAATAATGGAACAGATAGTTCAGTTTTAAATGCATTAATTTTATTCAGCTTTATCATAGCGGTGTGTATTCTAATAAAAACTGTTCTTCCTCACTATTTTCTCTTAATCATGCTGTCCTCTTGGTTGGTTGGGGTACTTCAGATGATGGAGAAGATTACTGGCTAATAAAGAACAGGTCCAGTATAGAAAGAAAAAGGTGGTCAAATGTTAAAAAGTTAAATACATATATACAAAACTGTTTATGATTGATAATTTCTTTTTTAGCTGGAGCACAAAATGGGGGATGGACGGATACTTCATGCTGGCTCGTAATAAAGACAACATGTGTGTTGTTGCTACTGTACCCGTTATCCCACAGTTTAAAAACTAGCAAATACTAAGGAGTGACATTTCATAGTTTAGATGATTGCAATCACTGATTTCAAAAAAAATTTGCGGTACTACAAAACTGAAAAAAATTATTTATGAAAACTGTAATGGGAGGTGCTTGTTAATTGCATAAGCTAATATATATTAATTTATATACCTCAAAAATAGCCCTACGTATTTTTATTTTTATTTTTATTTTTGTCGCACCATACTTTATATTGAAGAGAGAAATATGGGTTTCTGTTAGCAGTGCTTATCATTGGTTTTTTGTTTGATCAATTTACCAGTCTCCCTTTGTATCAGGAAGAATGGGAGGACTGGAAAGAACTTCATAACAAGCAATACAGCACACGAGAGGAAGGCTAATCGCAAAGCTGTCTGGGAAGGCAAACAATAAATTTATCAATGAGCACAATTCTCATCAAAACGAACATGGCTACACACTTGAGATGAATGAGTTTGGTGATTTGGTAAGATCAGAGTATTGTGTATATTACAAAATATATCATTTAGTAAATAGACAACCACTGTATATATTGTAAATTTCTTACATTTTGATTCTTTCACATTTTATTATCACTTGTAGACCTAGTCTGTGCTGAGTTAATTTGCTGAATTTAAAATGATTTTCGCATGACACTACTAAAAGCAGAGGAAACAACACTAAACAATATGTTCCTCGTGTTAACCTTCAAATTCCTAGCTCTTGGGACTGGAGGCAAAAAGGTTATGTGACTGAAGTCAAAAATCAAGTGAGAAAATTGTGCAATTTGAAAGTGTTACCTTTCTCATACTTGACAGGGACAATGTGGTTCATGTTGGGCCTTTGCCACAACAGGATCATTGGAAGGACACCACTACAAAGCAACAGGAAATTTAGTGTTCTCTTTCTGAACAGTAGCTCATGGGACTGTGCTGGTATGTCAGTTAGTCTATTGTTTTTTACTTAGAACATTTTGTCATTACAGGATCCTTTGAAAATCATGTCCCTAATTTTCCCAACTTATGTGAAAGCATAACAACGTATCTTTTCAACCTTAGATGTTTTGAAATTGGTACTACTTTTTATGTCATATGATCTTCTCGTGTGTTAAGAATAGACTGTCAAGTTACTACTTGAGGCGTAATAGATTATGAATACAACTTTTGTTTGGACACTACTCTAACGAAAACTGAAAGTATTTTAGTAAACACTATAAGGCTTCTAATCCTTAGAAAGCCAATACTAACACTATATTGTAACTAAGTTAATCTTTGATACCAAACAAGACTAAGTAAAATAGTAAATATTTAATTGAATTTCTAAAAAACTTCACTGATTTTGAAAGATTGTACACATGAATAATTATTGCTTTTAATAGTTCTTAGAAGGAATTATCATATGACACAGAATCTTGTTCCCATTTCAAAAACAGTTAAACACAAATTAAAAGAGATGTACACTTCCACAGAACTTCATATCCACTAGTCCACTACTCTTATAGCAGTATGAAGATTTTTCTTGTTGTAGCTTTCTCTGTGGCCATTTGTCTTGTGCTCCAGTTGATGAGGAATGGAATCTTGAAAAACCCTTT
Organism: Gigantopelta aegis; assembly: GCF_016097555.1. Lineage (NCBI taxonomy): Eukaryota > Metazoa > Mollusca > Gastropoda > Neomphalida > Peltospiridae > Gigantopelta > Gigantopelta aegis. The sequence continues at coordinate 29,094 of NW_024533410.1, read as the reverse complement.
ATAATTAGGAATATACCACCCCAAGAAGAGGAGCTATGGGCGACATGTTATTGGCAGAGTAACAAGGAAATATGTCAGAAGCATAATTCACAAAGCTTGGATACACACTTAAGCTAAACATATTTGGAGGATATGGGTAAATATTTTTTGCCTATAGAACAATACGTTATATAATTATATGATTATTTAGGCAAAGAAGAATTTCACAAATGTATGTTGGACATCTTAAATGGGATTTTGGCCTGAAAATCAAGCCAAACAACATTGACACCTTTGCTATCATCAATACCACCCCATCTTGGGATTGGAGGGAAAAAGGGCTATGTTACACATGTAAAAATACCAGGTACCTTATATGTGTGTGTGTTTTTTAAATCTAAGTTCTCTTTTATTAAGGGTAAGTGTGGTTCATGTTGGCTTTTAGTACTACTGGTGCTCTTGAGGGACAGCATTACAAAGCAACTGGTAAACTAGTGTCTCTTTCTGAACAACAACTAGTGGATTGCTCACGTATGCATGACATGATCAGTATAATTTAAAAATGAATGAATGCACTTTTAGATGAAAATTTTGGCCTGCAATGGTGGTATCCTTTTAGAGCATTACTTATATCAAAAGAAAATGGAGGAATTGACACGGAAGAGTCATATCTTATATGGGACAGGTAAACAATTTGTAACAATGAATGTATAACCAGTACTACACTTTATAGAATGGTACTTGTCAGTATAATCCTGAAAACATTGGTGCCAATTGTACAGGATATATCATTCTTCGTTCAGGAGTGAAAATACATTGCTGTTACTGCTATTCTGTTGGACAATCAGTGTCCTCATAGATGTCACTGGAATGAACTTTCAGGTATGAGACAATGATTGAACAGATGTTTCAGTTTTAAATGATTTCATTTTATTTAGCTTATCATAAGTGGTGTGTATTCCGATAAAAACTGTTCTTCCTCACCACTTTCTCTCATCATGCTGTCCTCTTGGTTGGTTGGGTACTTCAGATGATGGAGAAGATACTGGCTAATAAAGAACAGGTCAGTTAGAAAGAAAAAGGTGTTAATGTTTAGAAAGTGAAATACATATATACAAACTGTTTATAATTGATAATTTCTTTTTTTTAGCTGGAGCACAAAAGGGGAATGGATGGATACTTCATGCTGGCTCGTAATAAAGACAACATGTGTGGTGGCTACTGTACCCCGTAATCCTACAGTTTAAAACTAGCAAATACTAAGAGTGACATTTCATAGTTTAGATGATTGCAATCACTGATTTCAAAAAAAAATGCGGGGTGGTGCAAAACTGAAAAAAATTAATTATGAAACTGTAATGGGCGGTCTGTTAATTGCATAAACTAATATTATTATTAATATCTCAAATGAATAGATCCAATAAGAATTAAAGTGTGAGCTACTCATTAGGTAGGACAATTGACATACGTTTAATGATAGCCTGTAGAACGAGGTAATAAAATTGACAGTTGAAGTGGTCACATTTATCTTTTACATCTGTTTGTTCCATTTCTACTGTATCTTGTGCCCATCTATATTACAGATTCATATCACTGCTAAAATAAATTTTATTGTTTTAATTAATTCATGTTCATTTTGGTTGCATACATCCCTACAAAATACATTGAATGATGCATGAATTTCATAATAACAGCTTTCGTCCAGTATCTTATCATTGTTATAGTTCTAACAGTTAGTTACACAAATAGTCAATTCCATAGTACACTTAGTACATTAGTAATGAAAACTAGGACATGATGTTTATACTTTATTGCATCAAATAATTTGCTACATGTAAAGTATGTCCTAATTTTCCCAACTTATGTGAAGAATAACAATGTATCTTTTCAACCTTAGATGTTTTAAAATTGGTACTACTTATTTATGTCATATGATCTTCTCGTGTGTTAAGAAAGACTATCAAGTTACTACTTGAGACTGTAATAGGTTATGAATACAACTTTTGTTGTGACACTACTATAATGAAAACTGAAAGTATTTTAGTAACACTATAACGCTTCTAATCATTAGAAAGCTAATACTAACACTATATCTGTAACTAAAGTTAATCTTGATACCAAAAACACTAAGTAAAATAGTAAATATTTAATTAACTTCTAAAAGACTTCACTGATTTTGAAAAGATCGTTGCATGTATACAGAAATTAATGCAGTTCAGTTTCAATTAGTAATTTCAATAGTTTATCTTATCAGAAGAAATGAATCATATGACACAGAATCTTGTTCCCTTTCAAAACATTTAAGCACAAAAGAGACATACACTTCCCCAGAATTCATATCCACTAGTCCACTACTCTTAGGATATGAAGATTTTTCTTGTTGTAGCTATCTCTGTGGTCAATTGTTTTTTGTGCTCCAGTTGATGAGGAATGGGAATCTGGAAAACCCTTTATAATAAGGAATATACCACCCAAGAAAAGGAGCTATGGCGACATGTATTTGGCAGAGTAACAGAAAATATGGTCGAGAAAACATAATTCACAAAAAGCTTGGATACACACTCAACTAAACATATTTGGAGATATGGTAAATATTTGCCTATAGAAAAATATGTTATATATATGATTATTTAGACAAATGAAGAATTTTCACAAATGTATGGTGGACATCTTAAATGGGATTTTGCCACGAAAATCAAGCCAAAGAAACCAAAAAATTGACACCTTACTCATCAGTACCACAGTCTTGGGATTGGAGGAAAAAAGGTTATGTTACACCTGTAAAAACAGGTACCTATATGTGTGTTTTTAAATCTAAGTTCTTGTTGCTTAGGGTATGTGTGGTTCATGTTGGGCTTTTAGTACTACTGGTGCTCTTGAGGGACAGCATTACAAAGCAACTGGTAACTAGTGTCTTCTCTGAACAACCAACTAGTGATTGCTCACGTATGCACGACATGATCAGTATAATCTAAAATGACGAATGCACTTTTTAGATGAAAATTTTTGGCTGCAAGGTGGTTTTCCTTTTAAAGCATTTACTTATATCAAAGAAAATGGAGGAATTGACACGAAGAGTCATATCCTTATATTGGACAGGTAACAATTTGTAACAATGAATGTATAACCAGTACTACACTTTATAGAATGGTACTTGTCAGTTTAAACACCTGAAAACATTGGTGCAATTGTACAGGATATGTCATTCTTCCTAGGAGATGAAGATAGATTTGCTGTCTACTTGCTATTCTATTTTGGACCAATTAGTGTCCTCATGGATGGACACTGGAATGAACTTTCAGGTATGAGACAATAAGGGAACAGATGGTTCAGTTTTTAAATGCATTAATTTTATTTAGCTTTATCATAGTGGTGTGTATTCTAATAAAAACTGTTCTTCCTCACCACTTTCTCTCATCATGCTGTCCTCTTGGTTGGTGGGGTACTTCAGATGATGGAGAAGATTATGTGCTAATAAAGAACAGGTCAGTATAGGAAGAAAAAGGTATCAATGTTTGGAAGGTGAAATACATATATACAAAACTGTTTATAATTGATAATTTCTTTTTTAGCTGGAGCACAAAATGGGGAATGGATGGATACTTCATGCTGGCTCGTAATAAAGACAACATGTGTGGTGTGGCTACTGTACACAGTTATCCTACAGTTTTAAAAACTAGCAAATAACTAGAGTGACATTTCATAGTTTAGATGAGTGCAATTGCTTTGAACACTTATTTCAATAAAAAATTTGCGGTGGTGCAAAACTGAAAAAATTAATTATGAAAACTGTAAAATGGGCGGTGCTTGTTAATTGCATAAGCTAATATTACTATTCAATTATTCATTATTTATATTATATCTCAAAAATAGCCCTGCGTTGTTTGATTTTTATTTTTGTCGTACCATGATTTATATTTGAAGGGAAGAATATGGGTTTTCTGTTAGCAGTGCTTATCATTGGGATTTGTTTTGATCAGGTTACCAGTCTCCCTTTGTATCAGGAGAGTGGAGGACGGGAAAGACTTTCATAACAAGCAATACAGCACACGAGAGGAAGAGCTACATCGCAAAGCTGTCTGGGAAGCAAACCAATAAATTATTAATGAGCACAATTCTCATCAAAACGAACATGGCTACACACTGAGATGATGAATTGGTGATTTGGTAAGATCAGGAGCATTGTGTATGTTTACATAACATCTAATATTGGTAGGATTCTTCAGAGTTTTCCAATATTTTTATAATGGGTTCATCGAAAAAGTCTTTAATTGTTGCAGACTTTTATAAACCAGTGACCAATAGCTCACTGCCGGAAATGTTGGATTGGAGAGAAAAAGGGTGTTGTTACTGAAGTCAAAAACCAGGTGGATATAACGTAATATAATAGCATTAACTTTTCATTAACGGGACTGTTGGATCATGTTGGTCATTCTCAGCTACTGGTATTTGGAAGGTCAACATGCTTTGAAGAAAGGCAAACTGGTATCTTTATCAGAAACAACAACTTATGGATGTTCTGGTAAGTATTAATGGATGACCATTTGGCAGGTGCCAGATAAATGGATGACCATTTGGCTAGTATCCAAATCAGATGGATGGGTAGATAAATGGATGACCATTTGGGTCAATATCCAGATGGACAGGTAGATAAATTGATGACATTTGGTCCAGTATCAGATGGATGGGTAGATAAAACTGGATGATCATTTGGCCAGTATCCAGATGGATGGGTAGATAATGGAATGAACAATGTATCTTAAATCATTAGGGAAATATGGTAATGATGGGTGCACTGGAGGAGTAATGGAGCAAGCCTTCCTTTATATTAAAGACAATGGTGGCAAGATGATACGAAGAAAGCTATCCTTACACTGCTAAGTTAGCACAATGTTATCATGTTGCTTTATAAATCATCAAACTTATATAACACTTTTTTTTAATATGTCACATGACTTGATTTGTATTTTAATATGTCATTTTCAATGACTTAGATTTGTATTGACGTATCAGGTAGACTTTGAAAGCTTCGTTTCACATCCCAAGACAATTGGAGCAACAGATTCTGTTCTATGAAACCCCCCCCCCCACACACCCCCCCCCCCCACCGTACCTCAAGGTGATGAAAAGCTTTGATGAATGCCTTATAAACATTGGTCCAATATCTGTGGCAATGGATGCTTCATTACAAAGTTTCCAGGTATTAGTGATAGTATTACTAGTCATAATATTCTATTCTTTTTGATTCTTTTCATATTTTAGTTTTATAAAAATGGTGTGTATTTAAACTATTACTGTTCCAATGATGAGCTTGATCATGGAGTACTAGCTGTTGGTTATGGTACTTATAAAGGAACAACCTTACTGGGCTTTGTTAGAACAGGTACAAACAAGCCAATTTACATTCAATACATGTAATTATTTCAACTATGATTATACTTTTTCTTATTAGTTGGGGGAACCAAATGGGTATTGATGGCTATTTTATGTTGGCTCGATTTGTGGGAAACATGGTGTGGCATAGCTACAGATGCTTCTTATCCTTTTGGTAAAATAACATTATAACTCGTTATGTATAGAATGAACCATAATATGACCAAATACTGTGAAACTATAACAATTTAAAGCCTTATTTCTATTATATCAATGCAATAGTTTTAATTATATTCATAGTTTTACATTATGCATTTTTTATATGGATTATATGCGGTGTGGACATGTGACCATTGACATGCTGTGCAAACATTGCTGTAATAATGAGCATGCTCAGTAGTTGGTTGCTATCACATGATCCTAATAATAGTCCTATATAAAATTTATATTTACTGGCCGTCACTAAACTGAACCTTCCGGTTTTCTTGTAAAAGTAGCTGATTTTCCTCAGGAGAGTAAGTTGAAAAGCAACTCAATTTATTGTTATAAATGATAGTTGTAGTATTTCCAAACGTAGTTTTTCTATGTGTTGTAATATCTAATGTATTATTTCAAAAGATTATGACTACGAATTTTGCTCCAAGTTATCAGTTGATCTATGTTTGTTGTAATTGAATCAGGTGTTTGTCTGGATGAAATGTATCTTTCATAATTATTGTAACACTTTGTATTTGATAGTTTTATTGTATCAAGCAAATAAAGATGGACATCATTGTTATAGAAGTACAGAAGGTTTTGGGAAAATTTAAAACATCAACAAGTTGTCTTTTTTCTAAGTGTAAAGAATAATATAATAGTTTTTCCATTATAAGTATCGTACACTTTGAAGTTAGTCCTAGTACAAGTTAATACATACTTCACATTTATTTTGTAATAATTTGACCCTTTCTGCATTGTATATTTTGCAGTTGCTTAGTGTCATATTTCACCTTAAATACCTTGTCTATTAACTTTCAAGGAAATCACGGGACATATTCCAACAGCACTCATTACCATTATGAATCTATTAACTAACTTGACCTGCTACAAATAACATTGTGTGGTGTGTGATAGGGATATTGATCACATCATGTGAATATTGATCAGACTGGATCCATATAAGGACATATTGTGGCTCCACTATACCTAACATGTGACTGTCTACAATCAAAGGTTTCCTCCCTCGCATAATATTATTAAAGTGGATTCATGCAAATGTAACATTGTGGTCATTAGCTTGTATAGTGAACAGAACCACACAACTCACTACTATAGAGTATAGTCTATAGTTTGTACTACACTTGTTTATCATTTGTGTGTATAGAGTATATAGTTTATACTACGTTTGTTGTTCATTTGTGGTTGCTTTACAATAAAACATTTTTAAGCAAAGATACTCAAGACAATGAATGCAGAGTGTTAGTCTTTTATAAAGTTGCCTATATGCTTATCTTACATCGTTATATGTTGTTGTTTTATATTGTGACTTATCCCCATTCCACTATTACAATGAAGCTCTTTGCATTTTTACTCTTGTGGCATTAGCTAGTGCTCATTTCCAGTATGATGAAGAGTTCCAGGACTGGAAAACTAAGTACAACAAAAATATGATACTTCTAACATTGAACTAGAAAGACAAACAATTGGGTAAGCAAATAAGAACTATGTTCTAAATCACAATGCCAATGCTGACAAATTCGGTTTCATTCTGGCCATGAATGAATTTGCTGATCTAGTAAGTTTTGAAACTTCTCACTACTATATAAATTTTTAATCTATCATAAGATTAGCCAAATGACTGGCTTAACTGTATTGTTTATAAATGAGTTTTTCTTACTTGATAGGATGCTGGTGAATTTGCTAACATCTATAATGGTCTTCTTCCTCGTCCTGCTAACTACAGCAATACCAAAAACTTATACAGTCCTCTGGTCTTAAACTTTCTGATACTGTTGACTGGCGCCAAAAAGGAGCTGTTACTGGAGTAAAGAACCAAGTAAGATAATTATTAATCTTATATATAGCTGGTTGATTTTTACTCTGTTAGGGTCGATGTGGCTCCTGTTGGTCTTTCTCTGCTACTGGATCACTTGAGGCCAAAATTTCCTTAAAAAGTGGCACACTTGTATCTCTGTCTGAGCAACAATTAATGATTGCTCCAGTAAGTAAATAAATTCATTTACCTCTAAATGCTAATGTACATTGAAAAATATTAAAAGGATGACCTGTAACTATGGTCATCTTATTTTAACAGCTTCTTTTGGGAATCATGGTTGCAAAGGAGGACTTATGGACAATGCTTTCAGATATCTTAAAACTGTTGCTGGTGATGACACTGAATCATCTTATCCTTACTTAGCTGAAGTAAGTTAGTGTTGGATAGTCCTTCATGTTGACAATGTTTTTAATTCTTATATATTTCTAGGACTCTACTTGCCGTTACAATCCAGCTAATGTTGGTGGAACCTGCAGTGGATACACAGATATCCCGAGTGGGGATGAAAGTGCTCTTAGGACGCTGTTGCTAATGTTTGGTCCTATCTCAGTAGCCATTGATGCTGGTCACACAAGCTTCCAAGTAATACAGACAGATAGTGGAACAATTGAAGAGGTCTATTGTTTTAACAGACATTAATCAGATTGTTCTTGTTTTAAATGATTTATTATATTTGTAGCTGTATCATAGCGGTGTCTTACTAAAGCAGTCAGTGTTCTTCTACTAAACTTGATCACGGAGTGTTAGCTGTTGGCTATGGTACTTACAATAGTGAGGACTACTGGCTTGTCAAGAACAGGTGAGAAATTGAAGAGGACAGACCAGTTGTGATCTTTTTCTTACTTATTTAGTTGGGGAGCTTCATGGGGTATGGAGGGCTACATCATGATGAGCCGCAATAGGAACAATAATTGTGTATTGCCACTCAGGCCTCATACCTAAGGCTTAAAGCTGTTATTCTCAAGGAAAAAGATTTAAATAATTAGTAGTAGTTAATGCTGAAATTGATCTTAAAAGTTATTGTTTTGATTAATAATAATTCTTTTATGCTGTTTTGTAATATTTGTCTGTTATAATACATGCATAATTAGTAATAATTATTAAATTTTTATTATTAAATAAAAATAATGATATCAACATCTAGATATAAGTGAGAGTGAAGTGTACAGTCCCATTAGAAGTGTTTGTCCTTCACAGGTGTTTATGTAGTTTAAATGTTCAAATTTAAATTACTACAAAAGAATTCAAAAGAAAAACAATGCTAAACAGATCACAAGTACAGGGTGATTTCTATTAAAGCTAGCGTGCAATATATGACAGCTGATCTTGATAAATAAGGGAAAGCTATCATACCTTCTGTCAGTCTCCACAAACATAAAAGGGAGCTGAGCTTAGAGCTTTTAGTGTAGCAGTACACAGTATTATAGAAATTAATAGTCATTGTCAGTAATAAGTCATCATGATTGTTGTTATTCTACTATTAAAGTTTCTGTACTTCTTTGTCAGCTGAAGTGGGTCTAGAAAAGGAATGGACACTTTGGAAGATGGAGTATAAACGCAGCTATTCTGATAAGCAAGAAGAATTAGAGCGATATGCTATTTGGCAGGCTAATAGAAGATATATTGAAGAGCACAATCGACATGCTGATATATGTGGGTTCACACTACTAAAAAAGAATCATTTTGGAGATATGGTATGTTGTGTGTGTGCATGTGTGTGTGTGTGTGTGTGTGTGTGTGTGTGTGTGTGTGTACATTCAGATTTATTTAAAATGTTTCTAAGAATGTGACTCATTTCTATTAACTATTATTACTATTCTTATATTCCTTTCACTTGAAATGAATCATTATTTTCACAGTGCTAGTTACAAGGATGCCTCTGTAATAATACAACACAAGTACATTGCTATGTAGATTGAGCCTTTGTAGTAACACATTTTCCAATAATTAACGCAACAATGAAGAGAATGATATTACATCAACAATGCATGATGAGTAATCACATACTTGCTGACTACAGTCTTACTACAGTATTTACTGTCCATAACAGGAACAAGTTATGTTAATGAAACCATGATAACCACGACTTGGTAAAATGACACAATATTTTAGAGTGATCTGTATCAACATTTCGACTTTACTTTTATTTTTTCTACACAGACATCTACAGAGTTTTTTGAAAACACAAACAGCCTCGTACATGAAAAAGAGTACCATTTTGAATCTAAGAAACATGATTGCAAGAAAAAGAAAATGATGATATGATGATGATAAGAAAGGTAAAGGAAAACATCATCATCATCATCATCATCATCACCACCATGACAACAACAATTCTGATCATCACCATGGCAACAAAGGAAAGGACAACAAAATGCATCACTATGTCAATGAAACAACAGGTGATTGTAAGTGGTCACATGCTATGGAGTGCGAGAGAGGGATACTTTCATTTACCTAAAACATTCAACAAAAGCAGTCTGCCAAAATCTGTTGACTGGAGAACTTTGGGAGTGGTGACTCCTGTGAAGGACCAGGTAAAAGACAAATGAATATTCTGATATGTATCTATTGATTATATGCAGGGTTTTTGTCACAGTTCATATGCATTTAGTATAACAGGTGCTATTGAAGGAGCTTATGCTTTAGCTACTGATAAACTGGAGCCTCTCAGTGAACAAAATATTATTGACTGCTCAGGTGAATAAGAAAACAATGCTTGAATTGTATATTTCATGATCTCAAAAACATTCAAATTTTAAATTGAGTCAGCTGTATTTTTATTATGACAACTATGTCACTTTGTAATACACTATTCAAATTTTGAATGAATCATTTTTTAATAATGTAGTGTTGTATGGTAATAAAGGATGTAGTGGTGGTAATAGAGAAGCAACTATTATGTACATTTTGGATAATGGTGGCATTGATACTGCTAAGAGTTACCCATACACAGGACTCAGTAAGTGATCATATTTCAGTAATACATCATTTCTTTTATATAATTATTTTCATTTTCTATAGCAAGAGAGATGTGTAAGTTTAATCATATAACATTGGAGCTACTGTAAGTGGGTTTGTTCGTATTAAGCGAGGTAAGGAGAGAGACCTCCAGGCTGCTCTCGCTATGGTAGGACCTGTTACAATTGCCATTGATCATCGCCATGCTGCATTTAGAGTAAGTATAACATTTATCATTAGGGGAGACAATCTGATTTCTTTTAGTTTTATAGTTATGGAGTTTTTTGGATGTGAGAAGTTGCTCAACAAATAAATTAAGTCATGCAATGTTGTTAGTTGGATATGGACAACAAAATGGCAAAGATCATTGGGTTATAAAGAACAGGTATCATTGGTACTATTACTGAGTGTATGTGTATCTTTTTTCTCCTATTGCTAGCTGGGGACATGGATGGGGAGTCAAAGGATATATGATGATGGCCAGAAATGGTCACAATCAATGTGGAGTTGCTACAAGAGCTCTCTTTCCAAAGTTATAATGATTATTATAACTTATATATTGACTGAGAACATATGAGCATACTAGTTAACACTGTCTATATAGATACAATAATATTTCTTTGTTTTTTGTAAGTGTTAACAACTTTTCTATAACCCTATGTCAACATTACATGTACATGTATCACATTTACAGAACTTGTACATGTAGTCATGTCGATAGAAAGGAACAATAAAGTGTGAAATGGATTAGTCATTGTATCAAAAGCTATTCGTTGACAAAAGCTTTAAAAGTCAGTGACCATCTGCAGGTCTTTATAGCTATGTGCAAAACCTCAGAAACTCAAAAAAAAAGTTGAGATAGATTGTCCAGCTGGTCAAGTCGACACAGTTACAATGAAATTTATCATTTTGTTGGCTGTGAGTTATTGCTTCGTTTCATCAACACCAATTGCTCATCATAAACATTGGCATCTCTGGAAAAAGGAACATGGCAAGAGATACCCTTGTTTGAAAGAGGAAATCAAGAGACAAAGCATCTGGTTAGCAAACAAGAAATATATTGATAACCATAATCAAGAAGCTTATAAGCATGGCTACACGTTAAAAATGAATCATCTAGGTGACTTGGTAAGATATACAACATACAATATCTCTCTCTATATAAAGCTCTTTATTTTGTTTGCTTTATAAGACAACTGAGGAATATCAAGCTCAGTATCTGTGCTATGAAATGCAAAATGCTGCCTTAAACCAAATGTAACACTCAAGAAATATACTCCAACAAGTAATCCAGATATACTTCAAGTCCCAGACACAGTAGACTGGAGAACAAAAAATGCTGTTACTGAAGTCAAAAACCAAGTAAGAAAAGATAAAAATTGTATGAAATGCTCTAACTTTTTGTTGTATTTTTCATGGACAATTACTAATAATTACCAAAACATGCTGTGTTAATCTATTGTTTGTATATGCAGGGATCATGTGGTAGTTGTTATGCCTTCAGTGCTGTTGGAGCTTTGGAAGGAGCACATGCATTGGCTCACGATGAACTAGTACGTCTCAGTGAACAGAATGTCATAGATTGCTCAGGTAGATCACTTAAAAAACAGATTGAGACTCTCTCTATATATAATTTTAAACAGCTAGAGAGTATTAGTGACATTTAATTCATCATCTTTATGACCTGTTCTCTAGTTCCTTATGGTAATCATGGATGCAATGGAGGCAATATGTACCAAGTTTTTCATTATGTCATTGATAATAATGGCATTAACACAGAAGAAAGCTATCCATACAAAGGAAGGGTAAGTATAAGACAAAATATCCTCTTAAATTCACAAACAATTCCTGCAGCAAGGACAGTGCAATTTTCAACATAAATCTATTGGTGGAACCGAGGCAGGTATTGTTCAGATCCCTCCTGGCAGTGAGTCTGAACTCCAGGCTGCTACAGCTACTGCCGGGCCAGTGTCTGTAGCAATTGATGGGAGCTCCAATGCTTTTAGAGTGAGTAAAACTGCTTACATCCATAGCATGTTATCTTAACTCTTATTACGTCTATAGTTTTACGAGAAAGGAATATTTGATGAGCCTAACTGTTCTTCCTCTAAACTTACACATGCAGTTCTAATTATTGGTTATGGAAAGGATAATGGAAAGCCATATTGGCTAGTAAAAATAGGTAAGAAAATTAAACGATGTTGAATTATTTTAAATTTTTGTATGTACTCTTGACAGCTGGGGTACTAATTGGGGAATGAAAGGCTACATCATGATGGCTAAAGACAAATCAAATCAATGTGGTATTGCAACAGATGCTTCCTTCCCTACTTGTGATACGTTTGAGAGAATTTTGCTTTAAAAAATTGCATTTAATTTAAATTTCATTGATTGTTACATGTGTAATTTTGTTTCCTATATCACTGATCAATAATTCAGCTGTGCAATGAAATGTAATGAGTCACATTTTCTCCATAGTTATTATATAATGACAAAAGTACACTGTATCACATATAGCCATTGCATCATGACTATGACAGCTCCACCTTCACAAATATCCACTTCTATTCAGTTGTGCAATTAAAAACACAGGTTGGGTCCTGTCTCTTCGCAATTGCAATAGCATGTGATGTACTCTTCAATAGTTAATTGCAATAGCATGTGATGTACTCTTCAATAGTTAATCTCTTCGCAATTGCAATAGCATGTGATGTACTCTTCAATAGTTAATTGCAATAGCATGTGATGTACTCTTCAATAGTTAATCTCTTCGCAATTGCAATAGCATGTGATGTACTCTTCAATAGTTAATTGCAATAGCATGTGATGTACTCTTCAATAGTTAATCTCTTCGCAATTGCAATAGCATGTGATGTACTCTTCAATAGTTAATTGACAATGACAATCACACACTGTATTGTATAGCCATTGCATCATGACTGTACTGTGACAGCTCCACCTTCACAAATATCCACTTCTATTCAGTTCTGCAGTGTATTTCTCATTGAAACTCTGACCACATCTGAAGGACTAACAGACACCAACGTTTTGCAGTATAGTACAATGAAGCTTTTAAGCTTCATCTTTTTCTGTCTAATAGCGGTAAAAAGTAGTTACGCAGTGGAGCTGGCCTTCAAACAAGACTCAGAGTGGCTAACATGGAAACAAAAACACGACAAATCTTACGAAAGTGACATTCACGAACTGGAGAAGTACGTTACGTGGATATCAAATCGCGCTTTCATCGAGGCACACAATCAGCTCAAATCTGACTTCGGTTATAGGTTGGCCATAAAACCAGTTTGGAGATTTGGTAAGTAGCTTATAAAAGTCAATGATCATATAATTGTTTTAGTAAAAATTATTTCAAATTCATTGTTATTTCTTTTCAGACATCTTCTGAATATTATTATGCAACTAGGTGCCTTCTACGATATTCTTACAATTCTAATCGAAACTCAACACAAGAAAAGCCTAAACTTAAAACAAAAAAAATTCAAATGGCCAAAAGGATTGAATGTATCAAGTCTACCAAGTGAAGTTGATTGGCGTACTATGGGTGCTGTAACTAGTGTTAAAGATCAAGTTAGTTTTACAAATATATATATTATACTGCATAGAAATTGTATTTTACCTGCTCATATGTTAAAAAACACAATATTTTGTGATTAAACAGCATGACAGCTGACTTACTATTCAATCATGTTAACATGTATAGGTCATAAAATAGAGATGGTAAATGTAGTCAAATATGTTTTAGTGTGAGAAAAATGGACTCATTTCAAACAACTTCTTACGTTATGTAGGCATGCATAACGTAAGAGTATCACATGACAAATGTCCCTGTAGTACTTGCTAACACATATATCTATACCAACACTCTTGCTTGCCCATTCAGAGTATAACAGTACTCAACACGATCTTTCAATTCTTGCTGGAAAAACAGCTATACAAGTAACACGTATCCATTAATTCCATTTTAGGGACGTTGTCTAAGTTGTTATGCATTTAGTGTGGCTGGTTCAATCGAGGGTATGCAAGCATTGGCTAGTCGGAAACTGGTTTCTCTTAGCGAACAGAATATCATTGACTGTTCAGGTACAGACAGCATGCGCAGTACTTACACCATAGTACCTTAATTCACTCCATACTTCTGTAGTTATATATGGCAACAAAGGTTGCAGTGGAGGAAGTAGAGAAGTGGCCATTCTTTATGTTGGGGACAACAATGGCATAGGACACATCAAAAAGCTATCCTTATATTGAGTCGGTACGATTTTTACTTTAGATGAAATATGCATGCCTACATACATACATACATACATACATACATACATACATACATATATATATATATATATATATATATATATATATATATATAGGATGTATGTATGTATGTATGTATGTATGTATGTATGTATGTATGTATGTATGTATGTATGTAGTATGTATGTATGTATGTATGTATGTATGTATGTATGTATGTATGATGTATGTATGTATGTATGTATATTACACTGTTTATCTTTGCAGCAATATTTTATGCCTCTTTCAACCATCAAAAATTGGAGGGAAAGCCACAGGTATGGTAAGAGTGAGAAGAGGAAGCGAAAGTGACTTAATGGCTGCAGTCGCTATTGCTGGACCAGTAACTGTTGGTGTAGACCATAGACATTCTTCATTTCAAGTAAAACAAGATTGCACTATACCATTATGCATGATTATTATTAATGATGAATTCAGTTCTATAGTCATGGCATATATTATGAGCCTTCATGCTCCTACTCAAAACTTACACATGCTATGCTTGTAGTAGGGTATGGTACATACAAAGGAACAGATTATTGGCTAGTTAAAAACAGGCAAGTCATTCACAGTGCATAATAAACAGACTCATCGATTGATTTGTATTTTATTACAGTTGGGGCTATAATTGGGGAAAACAGTGGTTATGTCATGATGGTCAGAGGAAAGTACAATCAATGTGGTATAGCGACCAGAGCACTCTATCCAACCATATGAGTACCTTGCTACAACATTTGATGTGACATAGAAAACTGTAGCATATAAAGCAACTAAAAATTGTGTAGTAGACTTTATATTGTTTGATTGTTAACGTCATTGTGAATGGCTAAATGCTACCAGATATTATAACTTAATTTTCAGCGTATCTATTGTATATAATTATATTATATGTTAATTGTATTGTTTTAGCTCTAGTATTATATTGAATTTTTGTTTTGTTAATCGATGTCTGCTGATACAGAGTTAATAGAAGGTGTGGCTGAGTTATTTGGAGGGATGGGTCGTGGCTTTGGAATGTGCTTACGTTTTTGAAGTTCGTCTATGAGTGTGTGATTATAAAACAATTCTTTGTTGTTTAGTTACTTTAAAAACAGAACAAGACACAATGGGTAGCCAGCAGATGAAGTTCCAAGAAGAAACGTTGCAAGAGTTTGAAGAGACTACCCCATTCAATAGAGCTGAAATCACTCATACTTTTGCACGATTTAGAGAATTATACATGGCATTTTATCGTGACACCACTGACATGGACACCCCTCATCATATTCAAAACAATCATGGATTTGCCAATCCCCTTTGTTCGTTACCATTGACTTATATAATGGATGAATTACCAGAACTGAAAAACAATCCGTTCAAATATCGTATATGCAAAGCGTTCTGTGTGTCAGACATGGCCAAATGAATTTCACAGAGTTCTTAGACATGGTATCATCTTTCAGTCCTAAAGCTGATATTGAAAAAAGATTTATCACGCTTTTCAAATTTTTGATATGACTGTGATGGTCTGCTGAGTCGCAATGATTTGTATACTGTAATGGATATGATGGCTGGTATAGGTAAGGTATTTTAAGTAGTACTACTACTATGTTTATAGTATATTAAATAAACCAATAATATTCACGAAGCATGAAAGATCACTTAAAGGTAAGGTGCAATGCTTTGCACATTGGTAACAGAGACAAGATCCTATTTGAGTAATTGAGATATCGATCTTATAACAGGATATCCTTTCATACTCTGAATTGGATCTGCATTATAATTTACTTAAGTTGATAGTAGTATTAAGATGACACTAAATCAAGGATATTCCTAAATGAATATTGATATGTATATGTGTGTGTGTGTGTGTGTGTGTGTGTGTGTGTGTGTGTGTGTGTGTGTGTGTGGTGTGTGTGTGTGTGGTGTGTGTGTGTGTGTGGTGTGTGTGTGTGTGTGTGTGTGTGTGTGTGTGTGTGTGTGTGTGTGTGTGGGTGTGTGTGTCAGTGTGTGTGTGTGTGTGGTGTGTGTGTGTGTGTGTGTGTGTTGACCATGAATGAGTATATAGGCAGAGAGAGAAAAACCCAATTCCATTTGGTATTGTTAACAATTTATTATCATTTTGAAACTGAAAGTTATATGTTTTCCCTCCTTTTAAAGTATAATTGTATTGATAGAATCAGTACAGCTGCTGTGGTATGTGCATTAGTTGGCAATTACTATAGGAAATTGTATGGCTTAATGACAGTGCAGAATTTGAATACATATAATTATAACAAACTTGTACGGAATTACATGTACTGTAATTGTATACATGTCGCTTTTGAAGATTATTCTCAAGAATATGTACATGTATATTATATACTTGTAGTCGTACATGTTTTCCTTTAATGCTACTTATTTCTAAGTTATTATTTACTATTACTACATCATGTATCAGTTACCATTAATGTATTAGATATCATTGATTGAAGAGCCTTCTTTTTTCAGAGGTCAATCAATGATTAATTCAATATAATTGTGATTAACATGTAAGGTTCTATTTACTAGTACTAACCTGATTTGTTGTCTTTAGTTGATGAACCATTGACCAATGAAGCAGACAAGAAGGGATGGGACCGTGTTAAAAATTGGATGATTGATGGTGTCTTCTTTGAGTGCAATAAAAGAGAAACAGTTCGAACCAAATCATCAGGGAATGACGACGAAGAAGGTGGATCAGAATTGAGCTTTGAGGAAATTACTGAAAATGAGGAAGGAAAAAAAAAGTCACGAATGCTAGATTAGCTCTGACGATTGAAGATTTTCGTTATTGTATTATCGCTCACCTGACTTCAAAAGCATATTCAGTTTTAAAATCTGAACTTTTTCTCCCAACAAATTTTTTATTTATAAACTTATTGCAGTGTTTAATATCAATGAGTTTTTACACACATTTGAAAACACCAGTAAATGCGGGAATAATGTTCAATAATAAATTATTCATAACTTATGTTCACGTGACTTATCACGTGATTTCTTCAAGGGGCTGGTTGCTGAGAAGACAGTTATTGCTGAGGTTGTAGTGTTCTTCAGTTTGTCTACAGTGCCCCGCTGGCCAGCAAGCTACTCCCTTTAAAGACTGTGGATGGTATAAAGGCGTATAATAAACACAGAAAAGACCCGAACGATTGTAAACTGTAGGCACATACTGAATATCACTTCTACTCTTTGCTGTTGGTGTTTTTTTACGTCTTCGTTTGAGCACTTTCCAACATGGCATCTCCTGGTAGTTTTGGTGCTCTTGGTCCAGAACGAAGACACTTAGCCAAGCAGGTGATGTCATTTCGACACCATGCCAAGAAACTTAAAAGATATTCAAAGAAACTGTCAAAACTTCTATCCGATTTGCAAGATTTTGACGAGAGTCTCTGTCCATTGATAGTATTTTAGCTGTGGAGGCTCAGAAATGTATCTCTAATGTGTATCTGGACGAACAGCATTGGTAGTTTTCGGAGAGACACGCCTCCGTTCTTGTATAGTGAAACGAGATCCTAGGTGAAGCAAATATTGCCACTTCCTTGGGAGAGCAATGAGGATTGGCGGTTGGTCCATTTTAAGTACAAGAAAACATCGAATCATGATTCATACACGGGATGGTTATGATTTAGGCAACTGACAAAGGAGGAGGCGGGTATTCTCTTCCATTTAGTCGTATACCAAGAGAAGTAAGTAAAATTTTATAATTTATTATAAGAGAAGTGGACATAATAGTTATGTATATATCATAACAGATGGAAGAACTGCTTTGAAAATGAATAGAATGTTATTGTATTAGTTGGATGGTCCAATAAGAAAAATATACATACAATAAATGTACTTAGTAAATAAACTCTATTTATGTTCTCTCTCATTAGAATATTTGTTTCACTGGTCCTGGAGTTGACTTCTCTCTAGGTGATTGCAACACTTGAAGTAGGTTTAAATAATCCAATTTTGGAGGCGGGGGTTTGAAATTATATGCTCTCCTACGGCGTATGAAGGTGTCCAGTCTATAAAAAAAGACACTACAAGTGTGTCAAGTAGAGCTTCATCCTTTCTTTATTTATGGACATGATGCTAAATTACCCTTGACTGAGCAGGTACATTTGTTTCTTACACATAACTAAAGAATGACATAGTTGTTTTTTTTTCTACCTGTGTTTATAAATAAACTACTGAGGCATTTGGTTTCAATTCTCTCTCATATTTCCTACTTTGCAAGAAAAAATAGTGCATTATTTGAGCCCAAATAACTTTTAAATTCCTTTAAAATTATTGTCTAATCACCACTGTCCATTAATAATTTGCCCAAGAACCTACCTACAGTTATTGATTGTTTCGTCAGCTTGTCTGCGGCAGATAGTCCCTTGTGTGTCAACAGGCATGGTAACCATGTTGAAAAGACTGTGGTCATTGTTTTATGTTGTGATACAATGTAAACGAATCAGGTATACTGTGGTTGATTGCCTTTGAAGAGGTCATATCTAAATCAAATCTATATTATTATGTTTAAAGGTCATTCATGTTGCTTCTCTAGTAGCTTCAATAATAAAGGCTATTAAAATAAACCTTTTGGTTGATAACACATGCCTGCTGTATAGTTAATAATATTCATAGTCTGATAATGCCCTTTTGGCCCCATGGTTAGCTTTAAAGATATGCTGTGTTGTATACAGATGTGCTAGAAATGTGATGTACTTGCTATTTGTTTTGTGACATAATTTATCAACTGTTACTTCTTCTTCTCTTCCTTAGCAATGTAAAGAGTTAGAAATGATTGCGAAGACTTATGCCTGATGTTCCTCTCCTCTTTGCTGTTATTGCTCAAGATGCACCCTCGGCAACTATCGCTGCTGCTATGGGAAGAAAAACATTCTACAGACAATCCTGCTTTAGTTGCCTGTTTGAACCGAATTTATGACCAACTCTGTCAACTCGGATATCTCAAGGATTCTGAGACTAGTGATGCACCTCCTACCGGTCCCCCTTCCATAAACCCTCATGATAAACCCTGATCACAACCCAGAACTCTCGTTCAACTTTGTTCCTGTTGATACGATAGTCACAAGTTTTACTGAATTCACTCCAGAATACTCAACTTTGTTCAGTGTAATATGAGACAACAGATCACCAGTGCTGCCTACTCCCTGCATGACGCCCACGCCGTTGCTTACAGACTCTGATTCTTTATGCACATGACCTAGCCCGGGACGTACTTGTCACACCTCGAAGAATCAAGTACTGCAAACAAATGGAGGAACGTCTCTATACACAATTGATCGAGCTAGCTTCAAGGAAACAATCAGAAATCAAGACATTGTCTCACAATCTATTATTGAAGCTACTGACGATATTGTCCAAGAAGTAATAGCATTAGAACTGGAAGGAGTCAATCTTGAAGAGTCAGGGGCAGCATCTGATGCAAAGACTTTACGTCAGTGTACTTCGATCATACAAGATCACATTTTCAAGCAACTTAGTTACAGATTTCGTCTCGGTTAGTTGGTTCTGTCAATTATCTCCGCGAGAGTGTAATTGGCACTCTTAAACGTGTTATCGAGGGACTTGAAGAGGGAGCTTCTAACGACATGATAGAAGGAGAGAGCTCTCAAGCTTTGCAGCATATTCTTGATTCAGCATATTCTTTAGAGTTCAATGAAAGAACAAGCAATCAGCTGTACGTCTTTTTCTTGAGCGTGTTAAAACAGACCTTTTCTGGTCCTTCCTACAAGACCATCAATCTACGTGATGGTTCTTGGAGAGAGAAGTACACTCGTCAACTTATAGAGAGTCTCAGTGCCTCTCGACTAGCGAAAGGTATCTGCTCTCAGTTTAGGAACAAAGTATCATCATCCCTCATGAGGCATTTTTAGCTGCTATGAAAAAGTTAGAAAAACAGACATTCTGGTCGTCTAAAGGAAACAGAGGGACAAAGAGAGACAATTAGAAAAAAAGTTAGTGAAGCATACTTTTCTTATCACGTGGTCACGTCATGATTGTGATGTCTCTTTTCAGGTTCTAACTCCTAAAATGGCTAGGTTGTCATTAAGTAGTGTTGCTCTAAGAGATGGTATAGTACATGGTCTTCCTGTCACTGGAAGAGAGTTAGGTCAGTTTACTTAATATGGCAATCATATTATATTGGGTGTGACATTTGTGTAATCAATACTTTCCTAATATATCTCTGAAGTGTCAACATGTAATACAATTCATGTAATTAATTTGATTATAACTAATTATTTCATAACAGGGCGTGGTCAATATGGTGGTTGTGTTCCAGTGTGCAGAATGGGCAGGTAAAAGGTCCGCTAGCTGTTAAAAGTGTTGTCCCTCCTGACGAGAAACATTGGAATGACTTAGCATTGGAGTTCCATTACACCTGGTAATAAATTGTTACCCCTCCATGTCAAGGATGGTTACTCTAATGCAGTTTAGATCACATTCTCTTTTTACTCTCTAGGACTTTGCCTCGTAATGACAGAGTTGTTAATCTTATTGGTGCTCTTATTGATGATGACTATTCTAATGGTTCCAGTGCTGTTGTGCTTTTTATCATGCCCGCTATCCTCGTGATCTCCATGCTGCATTGAAAGTTGGATTGGATTTTGGTAGTCGGATGCAAATAGCTCTTGATGTTGTCGAAGGGATACGTTTCTTACATAGCCAAGGATTATTACATCGTGATATTAAACTCAAGAATGTATTGGTATGTGGGTGTGGTTCTTTTGAGCTGTTTGAATCTCTCTCTTTCTAGCTTGATGCCAACAATCGTGGTACTCTCACAGATCTCGGTTTCTGTAAACCTGAGGCCATGATGACATGCCCCATAGTTGGGACACCTATTCATATGGCTCCAGAGCTATTTGGAGGACAATATGACAGTGCCGTAGACATTTATGCTTTGGCATTCTATTCTGGTAAGCAAAACACATACTGTATGTCATCTATGCTGATAACATAAGTGATTACTGATTGACTCTATTTTTGTTTTTGAAGGTATATATGCTCAAATGACACCAAACTACCTGGAGCCTTTGATGCTTGTCAAAAACAAGGAACAATTATGGACAGCAGTTCGTAAAGGTCTAGACCGAGCGCCTACCTCGGTTTGATTACTGACTGTTGGGAACTTATTGATATCGTGTTGGGAGGGAGACACACAGAACAGACCTCTCATTGGTGACATTGCACTTCGTCTTGCACTAATTTGAAAAGAATTGGGTCGAAAACCATTGCTCTAGACTTTCAAAGTTTTACTATTATATTTAATATTTGAATCAACAGCTTTAATATTTGTTGTTCGTATTTTGTGTATTATATGTGAGTGCAATAACTGTCTGTCTGCTCTTTGTATTGAGCTATTGTGGACAGTTAATATAATATTTCTTAATTTCTACTTTTTTCTGTTTGTTTTTATTAGATATTTACATTTTGGTTCATTCATGTTCAGGAATGCTCTCTTCTAATCATTATGTTGATTTGATCTTTCTTGTTTTTTAACAAACAAAATGTTATCTTTGACTACTTTCGTCATGTTGCTATGAATGTCATATGATGTGAATACAAAACCTAATAATGTTATGAGATAATGTATTTTGTAACATACCCATTGCTAAAGTAGAGTTCATAATATAATTGATGTTAAACATTGCGTCATCAAAATATTTGTCTATTTGTGTTCAACAATTACATGTTGATCTGTATAATCTGATTATATTGTCAACAATAGTGTTTAAAATTGCATTATAATAATAATAATATTCTATTATTATTATTATATTATTATTATTATTATTACATTCTATTTCAATTTATGTACTAATTTCTAGATTTATGGTATATGATTATATTATATTGAGAGGACAAGGATTCTATTATGATTCAGTTTACTTATATGCATGATCTAAGATAAAGCTTCATTCACTGATTTGAATTGATTCAATGTTCTATGTTGTGTACCATATTCATTGTAATTTGTTGACTCTATGGTTACCTAATGATGACTATAAATGTACCAGTAGTTTCCTTTTTAATATTTGGTGTTCGTATTTTGTGTATTTAGCAAGATAATCAAGTAGTTCCTTTAGCAAGATAGTTTGTTCTTATTTATCCACAGGAACTATTAACCAAAATAGTTTATCTACAAAGGAACTATTGAAACATGATGTCTGGAGTACTGTTGCTAATTCTCAGTCTAGCTACCTTGTTGACTGTTACTACTGCTCAATGCAGTGGTAATCTTACTAACTAATCATTTATTCTCAGCTGGAGTGTTGATAATACAAATGTAAGGTTTACTATGTCTTCTCCGGTAGCAGCAATCAATGGATAGGTATTTGCTTTCTCTAATTCTTCAAGTTTAATGTGAGTAATTATATATTATTTGAGTGTTAGTTAATGTTAGTTCAGTTTGAAAGAATTGAATTTGATTTGTCTATGTGGAGACAATGGTCAAGGAGAAAAGCTTTGTGGAAGAACGGTCTGTTAATAATAATCAGTACTAACTTGTTTAATTTCTTGTCTTACTTAGGTGGTTATTAGGTGGGAATGATTCTCCTGTTTATGATACACAGCAGGATCTTACACAAACATCGACTACTTTGTCCAATGGAATATTAACAGCTTCTTCACTCGTCCTATTGTTAGCTCTGATAAAACTCATGATCATGATCTTAATATCTGTCGACATATTGTGTGGCTTATGAGGAAATGTGTCCAATTTTTACCTCTCCTTTTACATTTCAATCCAATCCTGAATATTTTGGTATTTTTGATACTCAAATTTGTTTGCCAGATGTTTGCCAATGTAGTGGTAATCTTACTAACTCATCATTTGTTCTCAGCTGGATTGCTGATGATACAAATGTGATGTTCACTATGTCTGCTCCAAAGTAACAATAATCATACATAGGGATTGGTTTCTCTAATTCTTCAAGTCTAGATTTTGTGAGCATCATATAAATATCTAATACTTATTTATTGTGTTCTCAGTCATCAGTGCAGAGAAACATGGATATAATCTTTGCTGGAGACAATGGACGAGGGCAAACCTTTGTGGAAGACAGGTCTGTTGTTATTAGATAAACGTTCCTTGCAGCAATTGTATTCTTTTTTAGGTGGTTTAACCTTTCCAATACCCTATTATATTATGATACACAGCAGGACCTTACACAAACATCAACTCTTTGTCCAATGGAATTTTAACAGCTTCTTCACTCGTCTATTGTTAGCTCTGATAAAACTCAAGATTTTGACCTTGATGTCTGTCGATAATTATATCCTGTGGATTTATAATGGGACTGTGACTAATTTCACCTCTCCTGCTACATTTAATCATACTACACAAATTTTGGGTGTTTTTGATACTAAAATTTGTTTGCCAGACAATTGCCAAAGGTAGTATAATACATTAGATGTAGTTATAGTATACAACCAATACCAAAGACTCATTTAACACATCATCAATTTTAATTTGATTTTGATATTATATTGCTTTTTCATTTTTTAGGAGCCAATCCTACACTCTCTCCATCTTCCTCTGCTGGTACTTTTACTTCTCATGCCATTGTAACAATGTCCACAAGTTCGCACACAAACAAAACAAACTAGCTTGCACAATGGTGATAGCATCATTCTGACAAAAATAAAGAAACAAAAAAATCTTCAAAGAAGCAAAGTCTTCAAAACAGCACGTTGAATTATTGTATGATAATTTTCTAATTTTGATACAAACGCACCCCATATTATAGAGGTGATGGATGCTATTGCCATTGGTGCTACTCTGTGTTTTAATTGGATTGATACTAAACCATCAAAATTATCATAGCATTTAAAGAAACCTTATGCTCCTTTATTGATGATGGACTAATAGTAGAGTAACTGTAATATTCATTTGCTGAAATCACTAGTTGTGTTTCTGAAGTGCTTCAAAAAAGGCTTAAAATAGGCACATTCTTGAAAGAAGTATTATCTCTACAAAAATGGTAGCTAAATCCTTTAGTTTTTGAGTTTTGATAGATAACAAAAGGAAGAAATTAACAATACCAAAAGCATTGATTTGACAATTTTCTCTATTTAATTCTCAGAAATATTCATTACATTGTATAAATCAGTCATCATTTGGACATTGTTGTAGGAAATAAAGACTGCCAAGTATATTCAAGTGATTCTAGTTGAGATATTCAATGTTTCTGCCATTCAATTCAGGCCATCCTTATATAAGCAGTCTACTCTTTCTAATATATGATTATGTATTATGTTGACTGTAGGACCTACTCCTGTAGCCACAGTAAAACTTCCGGTATCACTATCACTCCAGTATCAGCCACACCTACTGCAACAAGTCCACCAACAGATAGGGACCCAGTAGTAAGTTATCTATCACTACTATATTCAACAGCTCTCTTATATCTTAGTACTAAATGATGGAGTTATGCTGGCATTGTCACTGGTATTGTTATCTTACTAGTACTAATAATTATTGTCTTAACTATTGTAGGCTATCTTGTTATATAAAGGTAAGTACTATATAGTAGTGAGTTGTCTATTACCGTATATTGTATGTGTCCTACTAGTGTTCAGTACTAAACAGATAAAATATCCAGTAATAGAGTTCAAAAATGAACCCTATAGTGGAAATAAGATAAAGACACCAGATAATGAGCCATCAATTGAAGTGGAAGAGAATGTATCATATAGTTCAGTTAAACAACATCCATCGCTAAACACTCCTCCAATTTATGAGACATTAAAATCGAGATTCTGATGATTATGTAATTATGACATAGTATTAAACCACATTATCAATCAAATTTACTTTATGGAAAAATACTCTATAAAATTCCTTACCAATATAGTTATCATATATGCCTTAACCACACACAAGTACAATACAGAGCTATATCAACCAAGTAAAAAAAATACACGCTAATATATTATTAACTGTCCCATCAGTCACCTGTCATAACTGATGACATACTGAAATCTGATTGACTATATAGTATGTTATGACAAAAACAGTTTTATAATAATACTAAACTGCATGCCAGGTAACTGCTTTGGCCTTCTTGTTTAGTCTGAGTGATTTTCAACAAGGCTGGATTCAGTTGTGACCATGGCTGAATCTCTGGAACCTGAATTAAGTTTGTTTCATATTGGTACAGTGCACATAATATAATTATAAGCCATCTTTAGTGTTGTTGTCAATAACACTCATGAAATAGAGGATGGTCTTGAAGAACAAATCATATCTCGCCAAGGTTAGCATCTATAAGTGCCAGGATGAATTGGTCGTAGGCCTGGTAGAGCTAATTCAAATACTTCCAGAGAAAACAGAATGAAGTCATTCAGCAAAGCTGGTACAAAAAGCTGTTAAGGTGGAAGATGGTTTTTGCAATATCTTTTTATTATCAGGTTATACCTAATCCCAGAGATCAATACATTAAAAAGACAAGGTTTGTCCTCCCGTGATCGAGGACCAGGTCCACTTATCCACACCGAGGATTTTAAAGGCAATAGTCAAGAGATTGACAAAAGTAAAAAATTTAATATGTTAAATTCAAAGATAATATGGCTTTTATTATAAAAATTTTAGAAATTTCTTCAAAGGAAGAAAGAATTCAACGAGCTTTATCAAGATGTCAAACTGACGAGGCAAATTGAAGTGACAATAGAGAGAGATTGGGCAGTAAAACTTTAAACTATAGGTGTATTTGGGAGGCTCAAATCAGGAAGAGTACATCTTCTTGATGCCCTTACACAATCTGAGTAAGCCTTGACAGATATAATATACACCAACTGAGTATAATAGCAAAAATGCTAAATTAAAATGTTTAATCCTAAAGGTTATAATAACAGACACATGCATGGAAACAATTAGCACTGTACACTTATCACAACTCTTACCATTTTATCCAGGTTTTTTCCAACTGATTCTTGTAATCCTGAGACCTCTGTAATAGTTGGGATATGTCACAAATAGAACTGTTCCACAAAAGGACATGTGAAGACCCCAACCACGACCTTTGGTCTTGTATGTTAATTATACTAACTGTCGACAAGTTAATAATTTATTCTTTAGAAGTGTCCTCGGCTCAGGATGACATGGGAGTGGAAAAATAGCCTGTGGATCATATTTAATACAGAGAAAATTACTGGAATAAATCAGGAAGCTCGTAAACAAAAGGAGGTTATAATTTACATTATTTTCTTCTGTATTGATTTTTTTCTACAGGGAGTGAAAAAAATTTTTAATTATTGCTAATGTGCTGCCTTAGCTGTAATCAACTGTGAAGGAGCCTGATTTTCATTTTACAAGGACACTCCTGGTCTAGGAGAAGCACGCAATGAAAAGCAACTCTCATGTTATGATTGGCTGAATCTGCTCTCCTTTCTTGTTGTGCATACATTTATGTTATGGATTGCAGTAAACTGAGAGATCAATTAGATGTTTGATGTTTTTAACTCTTCTTAAAATAAAAGATGAAGGTATCAATTAAATCACAAAAAACACACTACATGTAAACTAATATAATGTAATTGCAGACATTTCTATTTGTGAACATATTATTGTGCATGATGGGGTTCAATTAAAACATACCAAAAACTTATCATTCGATCTATTTTCAAGATGGGGGTCGTCTCCTGATTGTTGCCAAACCAGTTTTGATAGGACTTTTTCAGCACCGCCACCAGCCAGGCAAAACCAATTGTAACACAGATAAAATCAAGGAAGATGTTAGAGCCGTGTTTCAACCAAGATGTGAAAAGTGATATTTATGATGATTTGATCATCCATGTTCAGCATATTGGGCACTATGTGCAAGATTACCCTATGTGGCATTGAAAACTTGACTTAGATATATGGAAAATGCAGTATGAGAGAGCATTGGGGTTGTTAAAATAGCACAACACCTGTCAATTCAATACATAAAGAGGCCAGTGGAATAACAACAGATGAAAATTGGTAGGTTTTTTGTATGCGTGGGCTCTACAGTATCTAGTAAATGGAATTAAATTGTTACTGAATAAATCTATTTCAATTCAATTTAATTAATAATTGCACAAATAAGATTTGTCAATGATTTATATCACTTATATTTTATACATATAGGCTTCAAGCTGTTTCCTTAAAATAGTAAACATTATTGAAAAAAAGGCAGAGACTATCTGATGTTATTTTATTGTCAATGATTTATGCATTAGGCTTGTTATTTCTATAAGAAAAAAATAGAGCTGAAGCACAAGGTCAGTTTTTGAACACCTTAAAAATATACTAGTCTTCTCTTACAACTAGATATGGCTTCTCAGATGCAAATAAGAAGGACAATTGGAAAATGAGGCCCGTAAATTTCATTACATGACATCGAAGAACAAACTCGGATCTTAAATGTGACATTGAGAGTGCTTATGATCAAGATATTGAGGTATGTGAAATGTAACCTTAGCTAGTAGAAGCATAGGAGATAACACTGCCAGACTTGTGAAACATGGAGGTTCATTTGTGACATTGCCCAAGGGCTTGACGGCTTGAGGAATATTATAACCAGCAACCTCCAAACACTAGTATAGTAGTAAGTAGGGTAGTAAGTCACTGATCCTAACCATATATTCTTTATATACATGTAGACTATGTGTCAATTGTTACAGGAAATACAATATACTGTTTGTAGTTTCAATGGAATTATTGTAGTCATCATATGGAAATTATGGTATAATATCTTGTAACATACATCATGTGACAATGATAGGTTTGAATTCAAAAGAGTGGATTGATAATATACTTTGTACACAGGATCCTATGAATAGTTTGTCAAGATAAGAATGACAAACTCTCCTAACAGAATTCAGACGCACGTGTTACTCAAACGTGTGGCTCTGTAACAATTGGGAATGAGGAGGAGGAAGTAAAAAAGAATTTAATATAGCAGTGATGAAAGTGAAGATGCGTGGGGTGAATTAATAGTCTCTTCAACTCCACCAACTTCCCCAGTATCAGCAATGATGCTCAACCTACCTACGCCTGTCGTCATATTGATTTACCAAACAGAAATGCCTATAGGCTAATCGCTTCAATACAGGTATGTTTATAAATAAGTATTTCTATTTTATTACCAAGTATGACATTATACTATTTATTATCATTAATATTGTGTAGATCTTGTGCAGTTTGCTAGAAATTTGGAACAAAGAATCAATGACTCTTTGGCACAAGTTCGTTTTGTGTACATACCACATGCTATTCCTGGAGAAGAGAAGTTGGATAGAGAACAAGGAAATTATAGATCAGTTAGCTATTGTGTTCTAAGTAGTAAACCTACCAAGAAGATCACCGACGAAGATAGTATTCTTTATCCACCATTATTCAAATTTTCTATTTCTTTATCTGCCCATTCATTTACTATGGATTCAATCACCACACCTGGTGAATCGCCAATAAC
>NW_024533409.1:0-53693 GCF_016097555.1 Gigantopelta aegis | reverse complement strand
AACACCTTTTCTATTCTTGAATAGCCCCTCATT
Organism: Gigantopelta aegis; assembly: GCF_016097555.1. Classification (NCBI taxonomy): domain Eukaryota; kingdom Metazoa; phylum Mollusca; class Gastropoda; order Neomphalida; family Peltospiridae; genus Gigantopelta; species Gigantopelta aegis. The sequence goes on along the minus strand of NW_024533409.1, from coordinate 53,660 downwards.
TTACTGCTTACTATATCTGCTGCTATTGATCGCTCTCTATCTAGTACGTTACAAACAGTAGATCAGAGCACAACCTGATCCTTGTTCGCCCATTACAACTGGACTAAGGAATCTAAAACGTGATATGACAGATGGGTCCTAGTAAACATTGACCAGACCCGCTTAACTGTACTAATTATTGTGACTCAATATTTTGTCTGTAAAATGAAATAAAACAAGACAATACTTTACTAACATAAAGTATACTAGTGTATTGTTTAAAAATATCTGTTACTTTATAGTATTCAAATTTGTGATGCTGTCAGAAAGTATTGTGTAAACTGTTCCCTTATTGTTTTACAAGATCAGTAGACACGTATTGTAATAACGTATATTAATACTATCATAATATATTATGATACTAAGTAGGCCGGTCTGAGATTGACGGTCTCTATTAAAATTCTATAATCTCTTATATTTATAATTATAATTATTTAGTTGCCGAATTATGTATCTACTTAGAGGACTTCATTTATTACATATATATCTGTTAATGATAATTGTATCTAGTACCGTTATGACCACTAGATAAGACTAACATCTGATCTTTAAAGATGAGAAAACAAATATACAGAGCATCTCTTACACAAAAAAAATAAATATGTGTGATATGAACCTGTTTATATAACAAATAGCACTGGTTGTCCATATGTGATATCACATATGACTATTTTCACTAATAAAACAAAACCATTTAAATGATCAGTAGTTGTTTATCTAATGACTTTCAATATGTAATGCTTATTTAAGCAGACAATACTGTTAGTTATCTAATATTAATCTATACGTATTAATTAATATATACGGATGTATACGTAGTATTAATATCTAGTATTATATATCTTAGTAATAGATACAATTAGCACATGAATAGTTTATATAAGCAACGGTTTTAGTAAGTACTGGTGTGTTCAATATTTGATCAAATGTCAAATATATATGGTTCTTGATTGAAAAACGCTAATTAATCTAGTTTAGATGATTTATTTTATGTGACCTTATCTATAATGACTTTATTTATTGTTACTATATCTGCTGCTATTAGATTGTTATACAGTAGAGTGTACAAACACTAGATAAGAAACCACCTTATATTTTTAGGTATTTGTGAAACAAAATATACAGAGGGTCTAGTAATGTTAAAACAGAAACCCTTAGGGGGGCAATAATCATATATACATGATGTCTAAAAAATAGTGAGTATATGGGTTCTCTAACACATGGACATGTTAAGTAATGGTATATAATAGCTCATCCTTGAGTGGTTCTTCAATTTAGCATAAAATGTGACCTTCTTTGAGTTAGTTCTTGATCAGACTTACTTCATTACAATGGTTTTCCTATAAACATATTCTATTTAATTTAAAATATATATCCTTGTCGGGTATATAGTAGTACTCACTGATCATTTGTACTACTGCTATAAGTTGAAATGGTTGTCATACGACGGTATCTTCAGTATGATGTCTGTTATACTATATAAAACAAAGCATTATAATAATCAATAAAGTTAGCTTTTACTTTGAAGATACATCTATATCCTTCAATAACTGTATCTTATTATATTGTCTTATTGCAAACTCATTATTAAATAATAATAATAAGAATAACTACTTGAATAAATAATATTAAATGAACGGGCCAGTTATTATTAGAATAGTAAAGACATAACATCAGTAATAGTGGGTTATAGTGTAGACGGCCTAGAGATGAATGACCTCATTATTACATAAGATACAAGGACACTATAACATATTCTATAATATATATGATTTACTAGTAAATATAATAGAATCATGGTCAATAATATAGTAATAATAGTTTAGTGTTGTTAATGAAATATCCACGAGTAATTGTATTCATGATAACAAAACCTGTGAATGTTGTAATAATAGATGTTGTTGTGATGCTGATGCAATACGAAGCTGTTTGAGGTTGGAGTACCATCAATGATTCCTATAATGATATACATATAACCAACTGTAATGTTTCTATAATCTTACTTGGTAAGATAGTTGAGTATCCATCTCATTCTCACTGGTCGGCTACACTGGTATATGCTCTCACTTCTTTTTGTCTGTTGTATTACTTCACTACTTGGCTGGTCCAGTCCCAGCATCATTATATGCTCTTACTGTCACAGTGTAGTTAGTGTAAGGTGTGAGTGTTGTGAGAGTATATTGTCTGTTGTTTCCTCCAGTGATGTTAACAGTATCACTGAATGTTGTGTTAGTGTAGTAGAGCAAGTAACCAGTGATGGGTCCATTCTGTCCAGAAGAAGGTACCTCATCCCATGATATAGTCATGGACCTTGCCTCAACTGATGATATAGTAATACTACTGACAGATGAAGTGGGTGCTGTAATATGTGAGAGTAATATAATAATTGTGAGTGTATTATAGTTTACCAGATGAGATTGTATTAATAATTCCTAAACCCATACTAGCTGGTTCACTACCATATATATTCCATTTAGACCAATAATACATTATATATCAGTAATAATTCACTTACCAGCTTCTTCTGTCTGTTGTATTACCTCACTACTTTGGTCCAGTCCCCGCCATCATTATATGCTCTTACTGTCACAGTGTAGTTAGTGTAAGGTGTGAGTGTTGTGAGGTTGTATCCTGTCTGTTGTTTCCTCCAGTGATGTTAACAGTATCACTGAATGTTGTGTTAGTGTAGAAGCAAGTAACCAGTGATGGGTCCATTCTGTCCAGAAGAAGGTACTTCATCCCATGATACACCTTGTCATGGACCTAATGCCTCAGATGATGATAGTAGTAATACCCTACTGAGTGTATTATGAGATGGGTATTAATAATTCTGTAGATGTTCAGAGTATATATATTAATTGTGAGTAATACATATTAATATCATTACCAGATGAGTTGTATTAATAATTCCTAAACCCATACTAGCTGGTTCCACTACCATATATATTCCATTTCAGACCAATAATACATTAGTATATCAGTAATAGTTGTACATAGTTCAGTACTTCTGTTCAGTTCTGTTGTTTATTATCAGAACTTTCTGGTCCAGTCCACCAGTCATTATATGCTCTTACTGTCACAGTGTAGTTAGTGTAAGGTGTAGTGTTGTGAGAGTATATTGTCTGTTTTCCTCCAGTGATGTTAACAGTATCACTGAATGTTGTGTTAGTGTAGTAGAGCAAGTAACCAGTGATGGGTCCATTCTGTCCACTAGAAGAAGGTACTTCATCCCTGATACAGTCATGGACCTTGCCTCAACTGATGATATAGTAGTAACTACTGACAGATGAGTGGGTGTGCTTAGATGTGTAGAGTAATATAATAATTGTGGTGTATTATAGTTTACCAGATGAGATTGAAGAAATGGCATACTAGCTAAACACTCCATCTGGATATTTAGACCAGAACTTCATATATCAGTCTACATTCACTTACCACCATTTGTCTATGTATACCTCACTAGTGAGATATATCATCACTAGTTATTACTACATGAACGCCAGAGTTACTGACCATTGTGAATGTTGTAAGTTACAAGTATGAGTTGTGTATGGTTCCAGAAGAAGGTACCTATCATTGGTTCAGTCTATACTTGCCTCACAGGATGATATAGTAATACTACTGAAGCTGAAGTGGGTGCTAACCTGAGAGTAGTCGGATTTTCTAGTTAGTGTCAATTTATAGTGACGTCCATGAGCCTGTTGGAGTGTATTGAATGTTGAGTATTAGTGTAGTAGAGCAAGTACCATATGATAATACCATTCTGTCCAATATTAGTACCATCATCCCATGATAATGTCACTTACCTTGCCTCAATGATGATTATTACCTACTACTGACCATCATGAAGTGTCCAGCTGTATATGTGAGAGTCTGGTATTATCCTGAGTGTATTATAGTGTAACATACCGTTGTATTAATACACCTGTCCTTATGAAGTATATACTAGATGGTTCACTACAATATATATTCCATTAGACAATAATCCTGTTAGATCAGTAGGTTCTTGTACCATTTCCTCCATTCTTTTTCTGTTGTATTACCTCAGTACTTGCATCCAATACATAGCATCATTACTATGCTCTTACTGTCATCAGTGTAGTTAGTGACAGATGTGAGTGTTGTGAGGAGTATATTGTCTGTTGTTAATCCAGTGATGTTATGTATTATAGTATATGTTGTGTTAGTGTAGTAGAGCAATACCATTGATGGGTCCCATTACTACCAGAAGAACAAACTATCCCATTTACAGATCAATAACCTTGCCTTATGATAATATAGTAATACCTTCCAGCATGAAGTGGGTGCTGTAGATATAGTAATATACTACTGTGAGTGTATTATAGTTTAAAATGAGATTATATGCTATTCCTAAAATCATATGTAGCTAGTTTCAGTACCATAATGATCCATTTAGACTAATAATACTATTATATCCATCAGTAATATATCACTATACCAGCTTCTGTTTGTTATGTATTACCTCAATAAAATGAGGTCCAGTATCATAATAATTATATACTAATACTATCTCTGATTATGTAACCCTCTTGTAAAATTGTATAATCTATCACTGTATAGTTTAAGTTATAATTATTGAATTACTGTAAATTTGTTTAGTGTAGTAGAAAGTAACCAGTGATGGGTCCATATCTGTCCAGAAGAAGGTACCTCATCCATGATACAGTCATGGACCTTGCCTCAACTGATGATCTAGTAATACTACTGACAGATGAATATGTGCTGTAGATGTGAGAGTAATATAATAATTGTGAGTGTATTATAGTTTAACAATGAGATTGTATTAATAATTCCTAAACACATACTAGCTGGTTCACTACCATATCTATTCCATTTAGACCAATAATACATTATATATCAGTAATAATTCACTTACCAGCTTTTTTTGTCTGTTGTATTACCTAATATTGCTGGTATAGTATTACATCATTATATGCTCTTATCTGTCACAGTGTAGTTAGTGTAGTATTAATGTTGTGAGATTATATTGTCTGTTAGTTTCCTCCAGTGATGTAACAGTATCACTGAATGTTGGTGTTAGTGTAGTAGAGCAAGTAAAGTGATGGGTCAAATGATATAGGTTCTTCATCCCAGAAGAAGTTACAATCTGTTGAACAGTCAGGCACCTTGCCTCAACTGATGATATATAATACTACTGACAGATGAAGTGTTACTGTAGATGTGAGAGTAATATAATTTGTGAGTGTATTATAGTTTACTAGATGAGATTGTATTAATAATTCCTAAACCATACTACTGGTCACTACCATATATTCCATTTAGACCAATAATACATTATATCAGTATAATTCACTTACCAGTTTCTCCTGTCTGTTGTATTACCTCACTACTATGCTGGTCCAGTCCCGCCATCATTATATGCTCTTACTGTCACAGTGTAGTTAGTGTAAGGTGTGAGTGTTGTGAGGTTGTTACGTGTCTGTTGTTTCCTCTGAGTGATGTTAACAGTATTACTGAATGTTGTTTAGTGTAGTAGAGCAAGTAACCAGTGATGGGTCCATTCTGTCCAGAAGAAGGTACCTCATCCCATGATACAGTCATGGACCTTGCCTCAACTGATGAATATAGTATACTACTGACAGATGAAGTGGTGCTGTAGATTATATAGTAATACTAATAATTGTGAGTGTATATAGTTTAACAGATGAGATTGTATTAATAATTCCTAAACACATACTAGCTGGTTCACTACCATATATATATCCATTTAGACCAATAATACATTATATATCAGTAATAATTCACTTACCAGCTTCTTTTGTCTGTTGTATTACCTCACTACTTGCTGCTCCAGTCCCCGCATCATTATATGCTCTTACTGTCACAGTGTAGTAAGTGTAAGGTGTGAGTGTTGTGAGTATATTGTCTGTTGTTTCCTCCGTGATGTTAACAGTATCACTGAATGTTGTGTTAGTGTAGTAGAGCAAGTAACCAGTGATGGGTCCATTCTGTCCAGAAGAAGGTACCTCATCCCATGATACAGTCATGGACCTTGCCTCAACTGATGATATAGTAATACTACTAACAGATGAAGTGGGTGCTGTAGATGTGAGAGTAATATATAATTGTGTGTATTATAGTTTACCAGATGAGATTGTATTAATAATTCCTAAACCCATACTATGCTGTTCACTACCATATATATTCCATTTAGACTAATAATACATTATATATCAGTAATAATTCACTTACCAGCTTCTTTTGTCTGTTGTATTACCTCACTACTTGTGGTCCAGTCCCCCCATCATTATATGCTCTTACTGTCACAGTGTAGTTAGTGTAAGGTGTGAGTGTTGTGAGAGTATATTGTCTGTTGTTTCCTCCAGTGATGTTAACAGTATACTGAATGTTGTGTTAGTGTAGTAGAGCAAGTAACCAGTGATGGGTCCATTCTGTCCAGAAGAAGGTACCTCATCCCATGATACAGTCATGGACCTTGCCTCAACTGATGATATAGTAATACTACTGACAGATGAAGTGGGTGCTGTAGATGTGAGAGTAATATAATAATTGTGAGTGTATTATAGTTTACTAGATGAGATTGTATTAATAATTCCTAAACCCATATCAGCTGGTTCACTACCATATATTCCATTTAGACCAAGTAATACATTATATATCAGTAATAATTCACTTACCAGTTTCTCCAGTGTCTGTTGTATTACCTCACTACCAGCTGGTCCAGTCCCGCCATCATATATGCTCTTACTGTCACAGTGTAGTTAGTGTAAGGTGTGAGTGTTAGAGAGTTGTACTGTCTGTTGTTTCCTCCAGTGATGTTAACAGTGTTATTGAATGTTGTGTTAGTGTAGTAGAGCAAGTAACCAGTGATGGGTCCATTCTGTCCAGAAGAAGGTACCTCATTCCATGATACAGTCATGGACCTTGCCTCAACTGATGATATTAATACTACTGACAGATGAAGTGGTGCTGTACATGATGTGAGAATAATATATAATTGTGAGTGTATTATAGTTTACTTGATGAGATTGTATTAATAATCCTAAACCCATACTAGCTGGTTCACTACCATATATATTCCATTAGACCAATAATACATTATATATCAGTAATAATTCACTTACCAGCTTCTTCTGTCTGTTGTATTACCTCACTACTTGCTGGTCCAGTCCTAGCATCATTATATGCTCTTACTGTCACAGTGTAGTTAGTGTAAGGTGTGAGTGTTGTGAGAGTGTACTGTCTGTTGTTTCCTCCAGTGATGTTAACAGTATCACTGAATGTTGTGTTAGTGTAGTAGAGCAAGTAACCAGTGATGGGTCCATTCTGTCCAGAAGAAGGTACCTCATCCCATGATACAGTCATGGACCTTGCCTCAACTGATGATATAGTAATACTACTGACAGATGAAGTGGGTGCTGTAGATATAATGTGAGTGTATTATATAACAGATGAGATTGTATTAATAATTCCTAACTATACTAGCTGGTTCACTGTATATATTCCAGTTAGACCAATAATACATTATATATCAGTAATAATTCACTTACCAGCTTCTTTTGTCTTGTAAATCTCACACTTGCTGGTCCAGTCCCGCCATCATTAATGCTCTTACTGTCACAGTGTAGTTAGTGTAAGGTGTTAAAAGGTTGTATGTCTGTTGTCTCCTCCAGTGATGTTAACAGTATACTGAATGTTGTGTTAGTGTAGTAGAGCAAGTAACCAGTGATGGGTCCATTCTGTCCAGAAGTTACCTCATCCCATGATACTTCATGGACCTTGCCTTAACTGAGATATAGTAATATACTGACAGATGAAGTGGGTGCTGTAGATGTGAGAGTAATAATAATTGTGAGTGTATTATAGTTTAACAGATAGATTGTATTAGACCAGATAAACATACTAGCTGGTTCACTACATATATATCCATTTAGACCAATAATACATTATATATCAGTAATAATTCACTTACCAGCTTCTTCTGTCTGTTGTATTATCTCACTACTTTCTGGTCCAGTCCCAGCATCATTATATGCTCTTACTGTCACAGTGTAGTTAGTGTAAGGTGTGAGTGTTGTGAGGTTGTGCTGTCGGTTGTCTCCTCCAGTGATGTTAACAGTATCACTGAATGTTGTGTTAGTGTAGTAGAGCAAGTAACCAGTGATGGGTCCATTCTGTCCAGAGCAAGGTACCTCATCCATAATATAGTCATGGATCTTGCCTCAACTGATGATATAATGATATTACTGACAGATGAAGTGGGTGCTGTAGATAATATGAGAACAATACAATAATTGTGAATATGAGAATACAACATAGTTTACCAGATGAGAGTGTAGTAGTATTTTCAGCACCCAGGACTATAGTGTCACTATCATATATTCCATTAAGACCAACAATACAATAAGTACCAGGATCAATACCAGTAAATGTATATGGTGATGAGATTGATGAATTAGTGTGTATAATAGGACGTAAAGTCTGTTCACATAGCCTATGACATGACGAAAACCATTATAATAACTAGGAGGAGCAAATGAAGGTGATATCCATATCATAGTAATAGTGGTAGTAGTGGTAGTAAGGGTCAGAATAACTGAGGGTTTAACTATAGAATAGAGAGATCACAAACAATAGATATCTACTCACATAATGTCACAGTGATATTGTTACTATGATCACTAGGTAGTACTGTACTATCCTCACTGCCATATGATACTACAAGAAGTTATATGTACTGTTTGAAGTCAGTCCTGATGTTATATTCAACATTGTGTTAGTGGTAGTTCCTGCACTCATAACAGAACCACTACCACTACTGAGTTGATAGAACACCTCATAACAGCTACTCCTGACACAGATGACCAGGAGAGTTGTACATGAGTCAGACCTGTGTTCAGTCTTGTAGCAATCAGACCAGTAGGAGTGCCAGCAACTATAACAGAGAGATAAAATATGCATACCATCCTACTAAGTAATTACTAACCTGTTATAGGCTGTGATGTACTGCTACTAACTTGAGCCCTAGATATAGCATCTACTCCAGCATTAGAGACAGTACACTGGTAGGTACCAGCTTGTCTCATCCTCACTGTTACTGTCACCTGTGTAACAGATTCTGGTCCATTCACTACCACACGAGACAGGTCACCACTAGCAATAGTAAATGGTTTACTTCCATCTGTACAAGTGACATCAGTGGGAGGTCCATCAGAGACATTGAAGGTGAAAGTGAAGACTGGAGGGTAGTATCTCTTGTAGGAGATGAGAGAGAACTTCATGGAGGAGTCTGCATCAGGACCATCTACATAAGAGTGAAGTATATCATCACTTTATTACTACATGAACTAAGTCACTGACCATAGTCAAGGTAAGTGAAAATTGTGTGTATATTCCTACCACTAGTGTTTGGTTCACTCCATTCTCATCAGGAATGATACAGGTGTACAGACCTTCACAACCTGATAGTCCTGACTTTCTTGCCAGTGCAATCTGACCTATGAGCCTCTTTGAAAATATTGGTTGTGGTGGGATGAGTTATTAAAAAATGTTCCATTAAACAAAGGTACTTGAGTACCATTAGGATAATACCACAGTCCAATATTAGAACCATTATTAGCACTCTGACACCACAAAGCATCAATAGCCTTGCGACGATCATTGTTCTCACCCATATCATAAATGGATTCTCATATATCATTGAGAAGTCTGGTATTATCCTCTTTTTATAGGATTGATACAGTTGTACACCTGTTATTATGAAGTATATATTAATGATCATTCTAACAACAACTTACATTACTAGGTCTGTTGGTAGGTACTTGTCCATCTCCTAGTTGTACTACTAGTAGTAACATATAATACAATAACACTTTTAACAACATTATGTTTTCCTCGAGCAATAAAAAATGAGTTTTAATTTAAAATGCTATCATAAATGTTTTGTAGCAGAATTAATACCCTGATATTACATCTACTCTGGTATTGAAATGTAAATACCAGCTTTTCTCATCCTCACTGTTACTGTCACCTGTGTAACAGATCCTGGTCCATTCACTACCACATGAGACAGGTCACCATACAATGCTAAATGGATTACTTCCATCTCCCACTTTTGTCGATTGTACGGATCTGTACAATAAACAACAGTGGAAGGCCAATTGGAGGATTAGTATCTCTTGTGGAGACGAGAGAACTTCATAGAGGAGTATGCATCAAAGTTATGTAATAGTGGTATTAGTTGAAGGGAGTGTAAGAATGGCCAAGGAATAGCTAAAATATAAGGATGAATGTACAATAATATTAACTAACTTCATTAAGTACTCACTTAATGACAAAAGTGGTGCTATGATCATATTATATTATCAAAATAATAACTTTAGTTATGAAAAGTTATTACATTTATTAATAGTTAGAATAGTTTATTTATAGTAACATAATTGTGATTATGTCATAAATTATTGTTATATTTGTTCCATTGGTTTAAGATCAGTAGATACCTATTATAATAAAGTGTATTATAATATTATAATAATATAATGTATTACCTCAAATGTACACCCAGTAATGACCTTATATCTTCAATACTGACCCCGGGGCGGAGATTCTGAAATTTCTATCAACTTAGACCCTTCTCAGCATCAACATCAAATACACACTATACATTATTGGTTACCATGACAACATATGTACATAATTTATTGTACCATTTCTGTAATTATTCTATTAACACAATTCTTTCCTGTTAATAGCAGAGTACATTGATCACACAGGGTTTAGGGTTTAATATTGAGTATATAACATGAATTGTTTATTATTACACATTGACATGTTAAGTACTAGTGTACAATATTTCTTCATTGGTTCAATATTTAATGTCTCTCATAAGTATAGTCTTGTTCAGAAGTGAGTTCAGTTGGTTCTTGATCAGTTATCTCATATAATGTTTCTTCAAATTTACTATAAACATGATATTATAATTTAAAATATGTCTCCTAGTAAACTCACTTATCAATTGTTTTTACAACACTATAAGTGGACTGGTTGTCATAGTGATATCTTCATGTAATGCTTTCATACTATATAAAACAAATCATTATAATAATCAATAAAGTTACTTTATCTAATAACATATATACCTTAATAACTGTATCTTATTATATTGTTCTTATTACAATCAGTACTAGTATTATAATAATAATACCAGTAATAACTAATAGTACTAGTAATATTAATAAACCAGCAGTTAGGCCATATAGTGGAAGACTGACACTCAGTACAAGTGGTTGTCATAGTGATAATAGGGAGTACATCCTATAGAAGAATGACAAATGACAATATAGCATAATCAATAATATAGTACTAGTATATATAATATAATTGATATATATCATAATACATTATATCTAATTATATTAATATCCATAACGATACTATGTGTAATGAAATTAATCATTCAATCCCATCCTCAGATGGCAAATTGATGGAATGTCCACATGCAGGCATTCCCGTGCCAAAGAACAATAGAAAGGTGTTGAAAGAGATGATTGATTGAATGAGATAGTGGGAGATCCTTATGTTGTGCTTGTTGTTTGCCAATCAGCCTGAGGGGAGTATTGATGAGGGTTCATCACTCCATCCCCCCACTGACTCAACTACCAGAGGGACAAGGAGACACACACAGCAGCTAAACAGTTTTCCAGATGTATACGAACTTTCTATCCTCTCTGTCAGTGATTGGCATAACCAGGAGTAACAAGAGGCACCTTGAAATGGTAAGTCTGCTGAAGAGAAGAGATAACAGTGACAATCAAATGCAGTCCCCATTGCCTTACAACCAATTTGATGGTCACCAAAGAAACATCAGTTACCACCTTACAAACCAGGCAAGTCGGACCTCTCCTGACACATTTGAACAGCTGACCAGCCAATACTGTAAACCACACCTTCGAAAATCATGATCTTGAATATGCAGACCAAGAGCCTTAAAAGGCACCACCTTCAGCCAATCTCCAGCGTGATGAACAGAAGATGACAAAGCCAAAGCCTTGACCGAGTGTCTGGAACTGTGTCAGTCTATTAAAGGATGCCTGGTCAATAACTCTGGACAAATAGGTTGACAGATGGAGAGTCATATTGTCCAAAGAGGACCCAAAAACTCCGGTCTGTTAGCAGAAGCAGATAGTAACTCTAAAGTGAGAAGAGATGGTGAGAAGATGGAAGTGACACAGTTAAGATTCCAATTATGAAAGATCAGTGATTGAACCCACGACGGGCTCAACAAATCCGCTGGGACATGAAGAGATGCTTGATGAATACCAAAAACCATCAAGTGAGATTGGCAAAGAGCCTTCCACCAAGACCAGTCAGACAAGGGAGCACCAACCAAATCAGATACGACTTGTACATGGAGATGTCAAAAGAGGAAATCACCTCCTTGATGTAACTTGGAGGACAAGTTTGTAGAGAAAAGGAAAATTTAGGGATGGAGAGACATGAGCGAGCAAAGCACATTCCATCATTATATCGTTATATTATATAGTTTACTTTGTTTATTATTAATAATATAGTAATAATTAGTTAGTGTTGTTAATGAAAATATACAATTGATTGTATTATGATAACCTAACCTGTTGATGTTGTAATAATAGATGTTGTTGTTGATGATGATATAACTGTTGATGTTGGAGTTAATAACTGACTCCTATAGTAGTAAGTAGTCTAGTTAATATATAGGATAGTAATTTACAATATATAGTGTATTAATGTTAATGAGATAAGTGGTAGTTAAGTAGTCTAGGTAATCAACTGTTACTAATGTTAAATTATTATTACTGGAGTGGTCCCAATTCTACCATCTACTGTGTTGTGTAATGGAATCATAAAAGACCCCATGCTTCTTACTCTCTCTAAAAATTAATAAATATCTTACTAGGTTGAGTTCTCTCTCCCTCATAATCAACTCCATTATTTCATATATTACAGAAAGTGAGAACAAATAGTTTAAGTTATCTTGTAGTCCTCCTATTACACCTTCATTGCTACAAGCAGGAAAGGTCTTCTTACCCATATAGACTGTCTCTTATGTTTACTAGTACTAATATAATAAACAGTATAGTGCTTGACTTCTGGAGCAGTAATAGGTTGCCACATAGCAAGTACTTAGCAGTGTGTTACTGATTTTTGTTATATTTAAAACCAGAAAAAGGTACTATAGCTATAGAGGAAAATGATTAAGTTATTGAAAAGACAGACAAGAGACCTACGTATGTTACTGGTAGAGATTTGAGTATCATTCATTCTCCTGGTCCTACACTGGTATATGCTCTCACTCCAATGATATAGTTAGTGTTAGGTAGTAGTCCTCCTATACGGTATTGTGTGTTGGTTGTATTAGTCATATTGCATAGACCATTACTGTTAGACTCTCTACTAAACCGTATTTCATACATGATAATGATACCATTGGGTACTGTGGGTATATTCCATGTAAGTTGATTACTTGTATCTCTATACCACTTTGTATTAGACCAGATACCATACCAGGTTCTACAATATATCAATATACATTATATATTAGTAGTAACTGACTTACCAGACTTCTCTTTGTCTGTTGTATTACCTCACTACTTTCTGGTCCAGTCCAAGCGTCATTATTATGCTCTTACTGTCACAGTGTAGTTAGTGTAAGGTGTGAGTGTTGTGAGGTTGTACTGTCTGTTGTCTCCTCCAGTGATGTTAACAGTGTCATTGAATATTGTGTTAGTGTAGTAGAGCAAGTAACCAGTGATGGGTCCATTCTGTCCAGAAGAAGGTACCTCATCCCATGATATAGTCCATGGACCTTGCCTCAACTGATGATATAGTAATACTACTGACAGATGAAGTGGGTGCTGTAGATAATGTGCAGAGAGTAATATAATAATTGTGAGTATATTATAGTTTACCAGATGAGAGTGTATAATAATTTCTAAACCATACTAGCTGGTTCACTACCATATATTCCATTTAGACCAATAATACATTATATATCAGAATAATTCACTTACCAGCTCTTCTTCTCTTTGTATTACCTCACTACTTGCTGGTCCAGTCCCCAGCATCATTATATGCTCTTCATGTCACAGTGTAGTTAGTGTAAGGTGTGAGTGTTGTGTGAGGTTGTACTGTCTGTTGTCTCCTCCAGTGATGTTAACAGTGTCAGTGAATGTTGTGTTAGTGTAGTAGAGCAAGTAACCAGTGATGGGTCCGTTCTGTCCAGAAGAAGGTACCTCATTCCATGATATAGTCATGGACCTTGCCTCAACTGATGATATAGTAATACTACTGACAGATGAGGTGGGTGCTGTAGATGTGAGAGTAATATAATAATTGTGAGTGTATTATAGTTTTACTAGATGAGATTGTATTAAATAATTCCTAAACCCCATACTAGCTGGTTCACTACCATATATTCCATTTAGACCAATAATACATTATATATCAGTAATAATTCACTTTACCAGCTTCTCCTGTCTGTTGTTTACCTCACTACTTGCTGGTCCAGTCCCAGCATCATTATATGCTCTTAATGTCACAGAATATTTAGTGTAAGGTGTGAGTGTTGTGAGGTTGTACTGTCTGTTGTCTCCTCCAGTGATGTTAACAGTGTCAGTGAATGTTGTGTTAGTGTAGTAGAGCAAGTAACCAGTGATGGGTCCATTCTGTCCAGAAGAAGGTACCTCATCCCATGATATAGTCATGGACCTTGCCTCAAACTGATGATATAATGATATTACTGACAGATGAAGTAGGTGCTGTAGATAATGTGAGAGTAATATAATAATTGTGAGTGTATTATAGTTTACCAGACGAGATTGTATTAATAATTCCTAAAACCCAGGCTAGCTGGTTCACTACCATATATTCCATTTAGACCAATAATACATTATATATCAGTAATAATTCACTTACCAGCTTCTCTTGTCTGTTGTATTACCTCACTACTTGCTGGTCCAGTCCCAGCATCATTATATGCTCTTACTGTCACAGTGTAGTTAGTGTAAGGTGTGGAGTGTTGTGAGGTTGTACTGTCTGTTGTCTCCTCCAGTGATGTAACAGTGTAATTGAATGTTGTGTTAGTGTAGTAGAGCAAGTAACCAGTGATGGGTCCATTCTGTCTAGAGCAAGGTACCTCATCCCATGATATAGTTAATGACCTTGCCTCAACTGATGATATAATGATATTACTGACAGATGAAGTGGGTGCTGTAGATAATATGAGAACAATATAATAATTGTATGATAATATAACATAGTTTACCAGATGAGAGTGTAGTGGTAATTCTTAAACCCAGGGCAGCTGGTTCACTACCATATTTTTCCATTAAGACCAACCAAAACAGTAAGTACCAGGATCAATACCAGTAAATGTATATGGTGATGAGATTAATGAATTTGTTATGACAGGATCATACATATTTTCACATAGTCTTCGACATTGACGATAGCCCTCATATGTTTTGAGGAGCAAATGAAGGTTGTGTCCATATCATAGTAATAGTGGTATTAGTAGTAGTAAATGTCAGAATGGGAAAAGGGATAACTTAAATATAAGGATAAGAGCAATAGTAGCTTTTTTGTTCAAAGAGAGATAATAAATGAAGTTTTATCAGCAATTTACTTACAGAATTTCACAGTGACATAGTTACTATGACCACTAGGTAGTACTGTACTACCCTCACTGCCATATGATACTACAAAGAAGTTATATGTGTCAATGGAAGTCAGTCCTGATGTTATATTCAACATTGTGTTATTGGTAGTTCCTGCACTCATAACAGAACTACTACACTACTGAATTGATAGAACACCTCATAACCAGCTACTCCTAAAAACAGATGACCAGGAGAGTTGTACATGAGCCAGACCTGTGTTTAAGTCTTGTAGCATTCAGACTAGTAGGAGTACCAGCAACTATAACAAAGTGAGAGTGTGTATACTATCCTACTTAGTGATTATTTACCTGTTATAGACAATGATGAACTGCTGCTAACTGCTCCTCCTTGCCTGTCTGTTACTCTGACATTGGAAACAGTACACTGGTAAGTACCCAGCTTGTCTCATCCTCACTGTCACTGTCACCTGTGTAACAGATCTGGTCCATCACTACCACACGAGACAGGTCACCACTAGCAATAGTGGAATGGGTTACTTCCATCTGTACAAGTGACATCAGTGGGTGGTCCATCAGAGACATTGAAGGTGAAAGTAAAGGACTGGAGGATTAGCATCTCTTGTGGAGATGAGAGAGAATTTCATGGAGGAGTCTGCATCAGGACCATCTATATAATAGTGAGATATATCATCACTTTATTACTACATGAACTCGTTACTGACCATGATATTGTAAGCATAATTTGTGTATATTCCTACCACTAGTGTTTGGTTCACTCCATTCTCATCAGGAATGATACAGTTGTACAGACCTTCAATACCTGCTAATCCTTTGTTTCTAGCTAGCGCAATCTGACCTTTAAACCTCTTTGAAAATATTACAATTTGACTATTTTCAGCAAACAAAGGTACTTGAGTACCATTAGGATAATACCATAATCAAATATTAGAACCATTATTAGCACTTGACACCACAAGGCATCATCATAACCATCATCATTCCGATCACCATTATGAAACTGTGTAGCATATATCATTGAGAAGTCTGGTATTGTCTTATTCTCATAGGGTAGATACAGCTGTACACCTGTTATTATGAAGTATATATTAATGATCACTCTAACAACAACTACTTACCATTACTAGGTCTGTTGGTAGGTACTTGTCCATCTCCTAGTTGTACTAGTAGTAACATATAATACAATATCTTTACTAACTCCATCATCATCTTTGTACTGATATAACGAACTATTAAACAACTAATACTATTAACTATTATTATATCAACACTAATAAAATAAAATAATCATTGATGTAACATTTGTTATTACATAAAACAAACTATTTTAATGAACAATATAGTTATAGCTCTTACTGTCACCTATGTAGTTAAGTGTAAGGTGTGAGTGTTGTGAGGTTGTACTGTCTGTTATCTCCTCCAGTGATGTTAACAGTGTCAGTGAATGTTGCGTTAGTGTAGTAGAGCAAGTAACCAGTGATGGGTCCATTCTGCCAGAGCAAGGTACCTCATCCCATGATATAGTCATGGACCTTGCCTCAACTGATAATATAATGATATTACTGACAGATGAAGTGGGTGCTGTAGATAATATGAGAACAATATAATAATTGTGAATATGATAATATAACATAGTTTACCAGATAGACAAGGTAGTCATTATTCCAGTACCAAGGTGATATTGGCTGCTACCATAAGATATTCATTAAGCCCAACCATACAGTAAGTACCAGGATCAATACCAGTAAATATATGGTGATGAGATTGATGAATTTAAGAATATAGTGGAAAAGGATGCTTCACATAGTCGATGACATTGAAGAAAACTTTGAATTCTTGAGGAATAAATGAAAGTTATGTAATAGTGGTATTAGTTGAAGTGAGTGTAAGAATGGCAAAGGAATAGTTTAAAATATAATGATGAATGTATAATAATAATGTACAATAATATTAACTAACTTCATTAAGTACTCACCTAATGACAAAAGTGATGCTATGATCATATTATATTATCAAAATAATAACTTTAAGTTATGAAAAGTTATTAAGAATATTAATAGTTTATAATAGTTATTTATAGTTAATGATTTCATAAATTATTTTAAATTTGTCCCTGTGGTTTAAGATCGTAGATACCTATTATAATAAGTGTATTATAATATTATAATAATATAATTATTACCTCAAATGTACACCCAGTTTGTATCTTCAACATTGACCCCTTCTGAAATTTCTATCAACTTCAGACCCTTCTCAGCATCAACATCAAATACACACTATACATTATTGGTTACATGACAACATTTGTACATAATTTATTGTACCATTTCTGTAATTATTCTATTAACACAATTCTTTCCTGTTAATGCAGAGTACATTGATTAATATTTTATGACTATCTCCTGGAAGGAGAGAGAGAAAGACATTGTCATCATATTTTATTGGTGATCCTCCTTGATGGATCAGATTACCATAAGCTATCAGAGTGAAGAATGCTGGTATTCCAGCACCTCCAGCACGGATCCTCTCAGCTAATGTCCCTTGAGGGGTAAGCTCCACTTCTAATTCACCAGATAAAAAACTGCCGCTCAAATTCAGCATTCTCTCCAACATATGATGATATCATGCGTTTTATTTGATGAGAATTTAATAGTAAACCATAGACCAAATGAATCAACACTGAGCAAGTGAGAGAGAGAGAGAGAGAGAACACATATTATGATATACATTATATATTATTACATACCCAGCATTATTACTAACAATAGTCAATTCATTAGTACCAGTCTTAATTAATGCATTTATTAAATTCTTGGAATACCACACAACCACAAAACCTATAATAAAATTCAATAACATTATTACATCATAATGATGTCATCATTAATACATACTCCTATGAGTAATTTTGATCCATCTTTAACATCTTTAACAGAGCTGTCATAAAAACTCCACCCACTTTCCACTACTCAGGGATATACACGATACTGCAATGGATAAAAGAGGACATTAACTAATACTGCAATACTCACTTGAGATTGTGATAGACTAGAAAACTACTGATTTGAGAGTTTGTAAACGTGTTGTAAGATACTACGAGATAGAGTAAAGTGAAAGCCATTGTTTACAAAGTGGTAGCCACCCCCATTAATTAGTTTCTGCAACTATGGAGCAACAGCAGTCAGCTTCCACCTCTCAAACCGACCTAGTCTCGTCCCCAGACCTACTAGCAAGCTAAAGTACTACTTTAGCTTGCTAGTAGGTCTGGGGACGAGGAAAATAAAACGGACCATGTGTTAGGATTAAAAGGTATTTAAATATATTGACTGTGATATTTTTTCTCTCTAGTGATGAAGTTGACAGTATGTAGCCTAATTAATGGCTCCACCTTTTTCTATGGGAGAGCCGTGGGATCCTATCGGTACGTGAGCATAATGGATGCATGGACAGTTAAATGGATGCAGAATTAGCATATCTATAAACAGATAGATGAAATACTGATGTTTCATGAACTATGTAATAGGATAGTATCCATGGGCAACCACAGCACGAAATGATATGATGATTTGTTGTGGGAATACACCAGTACTAAACCACCAGTGTTTGGGTTGCTAAGGGGCGTGGTCCTCAGAGTTCAAATTTTACTAATGCTTACCATCTAATACTTTTGTAGCTCTTTCTTCATAGCAATGTTTACTACTAAATGATTAGGACGAATTGTTTTTGAACAAATAAGAACAAATTGGTTTAGACTGTTTTTATGTTAAAGTCGCGCTATTCTTATGGAAAACACTACAACAACATAAGATTAGGTTAGGTGTACTTTGGGACTATAGCCATTGTTTTAAGTTATGTGATTAAACATAAATTACAGCTTGTCATCTAAAGACAAAAGATTGCTGTGTTGGTTTAACTGTTATTATTTGCATTAGTAATCTCCTGTCATAATTTATTTAAAGTGCAAAATACGTGACAAATATTCAGTACAAATTAATTATAGTTAATAATTATTAATTTCCTTTCAGATGGGTAAGATAAAAGTCAGACACTGTACTATAGAAAGCACAGATCAATTCCGAGGTCTTTAATTGTATCTCTTCCAAAGTTAATTTCTTGTCTGTTTTTGTCATCATTTCTTGTCTCTACTGTGACTATGACCTAACATTATCAGCAAAAAATAATTGTCATATAAATAATAATTACTTCAAATAAATATTTATTATAAAGTAACACTTAGTTAAAGTAAAAATTCCAAAATACTACATACGTGTTTTAGAAGAACAAGACCATTGCAAACTATGAGTTACACAAAGTGATATACTTGTCAGGTAGAGATGAGGGTACAGGAAGTGCAATGGGACTTGGTTACGTACTCGTTACTATAGTCTATTTATAACTATGTGCTTACTCATCTAATAATGCTTCAGGTGGATAATTCTCATCATTAGAACTTGCTAAAATTACTGCAGTTCCCTCAGATGGACTGGGTACCTAGTTTGTCATAATGTAACCACACCTTCTATTTCAGAATGTTTCTGTATACTAGTTCTGACATTTGTAATATCTTATACAAAGTATTAATAGTTTAGTACATTGTGTATTTAATATGATGTGCCCCTGATCATTAGTGTCATAATAATTGTCTGTATTGTTTTCACCACACCTACTAACACAAGTATTACAGAGGTCAACAATGAATTATTAAAATGACATGTATCCACACTAAAATCAATGGACGTGAAGATGAAGATCAGATAAGACAAATACTATGTCAGACAAGCAATGATTTACAAGTGAAATAGATGAATAGATAAACAATCAACATCAAATACATATATAACAAATACATACATACATATATTATATATATATTATATATATATATATATGGTTATATCATATACATACAATATGTATATATTTATATGTACTAGTTCTATACCATGATACATAATTTATTGTAAACAATTCTTTCCTGTTAATAGCAGAGTACATTGATCACACAGGGTTTAAGGTTTAATATTAAGTATATGACATGAATTGTTTATAAAACTCATCAACTTATAAAGTACTAGTGTACAGTATGTCCTCATTGGTTTAATGTTCAATTCTCTCATAAGTATAGTCTTGTTCAGAAGTGAGTTCAGTTGGTTCTTGATCAGTTATCTCATACAATGTTTCTTCAAAATTTACTATAAACATGATATTATAATTTAAAATATGTCTCCTAGTAACTCACTTAGCACTTGTTTTTACAACACTATAAGCTGGACTGGTTGTCATAGCAATATCTTCATGTGATGTCTTCATACTATATAAAACAAATCATTATAATAATCAATAAAGTTACTTTATCTAATAAAATATATACCTTAATAACTGTATCTTATTATATAGTCTTATTACAATCAGTACTAGTATTATAATAATAATACCAGTAATAACTAATAGTACTAGTAATATTGATGATACAATAATTAGTAGTATTAGTAGAGGACTGGTACTCAGTACTCATGGTTGTCATAGTGATAATAGGAGTACACCCTATAGAAGAATGACATCATTATTACATAATACAATGACAATATAACAATCAATAATATAATATATATATATAATATAATTATTATATCATAATACATTATATAATTATATTATATATCCATAACGATACTATAGTGTAAATGAAATTAATCATTATACAATCCCATCCTCAGATGGCAATTGAGTGCATCAGGACGCCCACATGCAGGCATTTCCGTGCCAAAGAACAATAGAGAGGCATTGAAAGAGATGATTGATTGAATGAGATGGTGGAAGATCCATACATTATGCTTGTTGTTTGCCAATCAGCCTGAGGGTATTGATTGCTTCATCGCTCCATCCCCCCCAGTGACTCAACTACCAGAGGGACAAAGAGACATCAGCAGCTAAACAGTTTTCCAGATGTATATGGAACTTTTCTATCCTCTCCGACAGCGATCACATAACCAGGAGTAACAGAGGCAACCTTGAATGGTAAAGTGCTGAAGAGGAGAGATAACAGTGACATCAAATGCAGTAGGTTTCCCCCGCTTCCAACAAGGGAAGAAGATATCAGCTGGACGATGATACTAGAGATGGAACCTCTTTCCTAGGAGCTAAAGCAGCTGATTGGGCAGCAGAAAAAATGGTATCTCTGAGGGAGTTATGTTGATGAATGTGGTCCCCATTGCCTCTACAACCAACTTGATGGTCACCAAAGCCATCAGTCACCACCTGACAAACAGGGAAGTCGACCCCTCCTGACACATTTGAACACCCAGCCAATACCATAAACACAATCCAAAATCACGATCTTGAATATGCAGACCAAGAGCCTTAGAAGGCACCACCTTCAGCCAATCTCCATCATGATGAACAGAAGATGACAAAGCCAAAGCCTTTGACCAAGTGTCTGGAGCTGTGTCAGTCAGGATATTAAAGGATGCCTGGTCAATAACTCTGGACAAATAGTGTTGACGATGGAAGAGTCAATATTGTCCAAAGAGGACCACTCCGGTCTTAGTTAGATAATAACTCTAACGTTGAGAAGAGATAGGGAGAAGATGGAGTGACACAGTTAAGAATTCCAATTATGAGATCAGTGATTGAACCCAAGAGCTAACAAAAGCCGCTGGGGGCATGAAGAGAATGCTTGATGAATACCAAAACCACCAAGTGAGATTGGCAAAGAAGCCTTCCACCAAGACCAATCAGACAAGAGGAGCACCAACCAAATCAGATACAGACTAGTACATGGAGATGTCAAAAGAGGAAATCACTCCTTGATGTAACTTGGAGGACAAGTTCGTAGAGAAAAGGAAAATTTAGGGATGGAGAGACATGAGCGCAGCTAAGCACATCCATCATTATATCATTATATATATAGTTTACTTGTATTTTATTAATAATATAGTAATAATAGTTAGTATTGTTAATGAAAATATACAAGTTGATTGTATTAATGATAACATAACCTGTTGATGTCGTAATAATAGATGTTGATGTTGATGATGATATAACTGTTGATGTTGGAGTACAAATAACTCCATATATATATAATAATGGGATAGTAATTTACAATATATAGTGTATTAATATTAATAAGATAAGTGGTAGTTAAGTGTTCTAGTTACTGGACTAGTACTATGCTAAGTAAAACTGAGTAGGAACATTTTTATGATGGGAGAGTGATACTAAATGTTAAATTATATACTGGAGTGGACCCAATTCTACCACCTACAATATTGTACAATGGACTCATAAAAGACACTTCTTACTCTCTAAAAATTAATAAATATCTTACCAGTGAGATAAGTTGAGTTCTCTCTCCTTCATAATCAACTCCATTTATTTCATATGTTACAGAAAGTGAGAACAAATAATCTAAGTTATCTTGTAGTCCTCCTATTACACCTTCACTACTACAGCAGGAAAGGTCTTCTTACCCATATCAGACTGTCTCTTATGTTTACTAGTACTAATATAATAGACAGTATAGTGCTGACTTCTTGAGCAGTAATAGGTTGCCACATAGCAAGTACTGCAGTGTTACTGATTTTTATTATATTAAAACCAGAAACTATAGCTATAGAGGAAAGGATAAAGTGTTATTGAAAAGACAAACAAGAGACCTACGTAGGTTACTGGTAGAGATATAAATATCATTCCATTCTCCTGGTCCTACAATGGTATATGCTCTCACTCCAATGATATAGTTAGTGTTAGGTAGTAGTCCTCCTATACTGTATTGTGTCTTGGTTGTATTAGTCATATTGTATGGACCATTATTGTTAGACTCTCTATAACGTATCTCATATATATAATGACAGGAATGACAACATTGGGTACTGTGGGTATATTCCAAGTAATGTTTGATCACTCGTGTATCCTGTACCACTTTCTATTAGACCAGATACCACACCAGGTTCTATAGTATATCAATAATACATTATATATCAGTAGTAACTGACTTACTAGCTTCTCTTGTCTGTTGTATTACCTCACTACTTGCTGGTCCAGTCCCAGCATCATTATATGCTCTTAATGTCACAGTGTAGTTAGTGTAAGGTGTGAGTGTTGTGAGAGTGTATTGTCTGTTGTCTCCTCCAGTGATGTTAATAGTGTCACTGAATGTTGTGTTAGTGTAGTAGAGCAAGTAACCAGTGATGGGTCCATTCTGTCCAGAAGAAGGTACCTCTTCCCATGATATAGTCATGGACCTTGCCTCAACTGATAATATAGTAATACTACTGACAGATGAAGTGGGTGCTGTAGATAATGTGAGAATAATATAATAATTGTGAGTGTATTATAGTTTACCAGATGAGATTGTATTAATAATTCCTAAACCCATACTAGCACTACCATACATTCCATTTAGACCAATAATACATTATAGTATCAGTAATAATTCACTTACCAGCTTCTCCTGTCTGTTGTATTACCTCACTACTTGCTGGTCCAGTCCCGCCATCATTATATGCTCTTACTGTCACAGTGTAGTTAGTGTAAGGTGTGAGTGTTGTGAGAGTGTATTGTCTGTTGTCTCCTCCAGTGATGTTAACAGTGTCACTGAATGTTGTGTTAGTGTAGTAGAGCAAGTAACCAGTAATGGGTCCATTCTGTCCAGAAGAAGGTACCTCATCCCATGATATAGTCATGGACCTTGCCTCAACTGATGATATAGTAATACTACTGACAGATGAAGTGGGTGCTGTAGATGTCAGAGTAATATAATAATTGTGAGTGTATTATAGTTTTACTAGATGAGATTGTATTAATAATTTCTAAACCCATACTAGCTGGTTCACTACCATATATTCCACTTAGACCAATAATACATTATATATCAGTAATATCAGTAATAATTCACTTGCCAGCTTCTCCTGTCTGTTGTATTACCTCACTACTTGCTGGTCCAGTCCGCCATCATTATATGCTCTTACTGTCACAGTGTAGTTAGTGTAAGGTGTGAGTGTTGTGAGAGTGTATTGTCTGTTGTCTCCTCCAGTGATATTAACAGTGTCACTGAATGTTATGTTAGTGTAGTAGAGCAAGTAACCAGTGATGGGTCCATTCTGTCCAGAGCAAGGTACCTCATCCCATGATATAGTCATGGACCTTGCTTCAACTGATGATATAATGACATTACTGACAGATGAAGTGGGTGCTGTAGATAATGTGAGAATAATATAATAATTGTGAATATGATAATATAACATAGCTTACCAGATGAGAGTGTAGTGGTAATTCCTAATCCCAGGCCAGCTGGTTCACTACCATATATTCCATAAAGACCAATAATACAGTAAGTACCAGGATCAATACCAGTAAATGTATATAGTGATAAGATTGATGAATTTGCTATGATAGGATCAAACTTCATTTCACATGTCTTCGACAATGACGATAGCAGTCATATGTTTGAGGAGGAAATGAAGGTTGTATCCATATCATAGTAATAGCGATGTTAGTGGTAGTAAATGTCAGAATGAGAAAAGGGATAGCTAAAGATAAGGATAAGAGCAATAGTAGCTTTTGTTCAAAGACAGAGCATTATATGATACTAATAAAGTTTTATTTATTTATTTATTACTTACAAAATATCACAGTGATTGTGTTACTATGATTACTAGGTAGTACTGTACTACCCTCACTGCCATATGATGCTACAAAGAAGTTATATGAGTTAATGAAGTTATTGTTCTGTAAGTCAGTCCTGATGTTATATTCAACATTGTGTTAGTGGTAGTTCCTGCACTCATAACAAGAACTACTACCACTACTGAGTTGATAGAACACCTCATAACCAGCTACTCCTGACACAGATGACCAGGAGAGTTGTACATGAGCAAGACCTGTGTTCAGTCTTGTAGCAGTCAGACCAGTAGGAGTACCAGCAACTATAACAGAGAGAGAATATATATACCATCCTACTTAGTAATTACTAACCTGTTATAGGCTGTGATGTACTACTACTACCTCTGGCATTGGAGACAGTACACTGGTAAGTACCAGCTTGTCTCATCCTCACTGTCACTGTCACCTGTGTAACAGATCCTGGTCCATTCACAACCACACGAACCAGGTCACTACTACCAATGGTAAAGGGATTATGTCCATCTGTACAAGTGACATCAGTGGGAGGTCCATCAGAGACATTTAAGATGAGAGTGAAGACTGGAGGATTAACATCTCTTGTGGAGATGAGAGAGAACTTCATGGATGAGTCTGCATCAGGACCATCTATATAATAGTGAGATATGTCATCACTTTATGACTACATGAACTCAGTTACTGACCATTGTTATTGTAATTATGGGTTGTGTATATTCCTACCACTAGTGTTTGGTTCACTCCATTCTCATCAGGAATAATACAGGTGTACAGACCTTCATAAACCTCCTATTCCAAGGTTTTCTAGTTAGTGCAATCTGACCTGTGAACCTCTTAGAGAATATTGGACGTGGTGCATTAGTTTGAACAAAGTCCATCAAACAAAGGTACTTGATTACCATTAGGATAATACCACAGTCCAATATTACAACCATTATTAGCACTCTGACACCACAAAGCATCAATAATGTTATCATGATTATTATCAAAAGCATAGAATTGTCCAGCATATATCATTGAGAAGTCTGGTATTGTCCTATTTCATAGGGTAGATACAATTGTACACCTGTTATTATGAAGTATATATTAATGATCACTCTAACAACAACTACTTACCATTACTAGGTCTGTTGGTAGGTACTTGTCCATCTCCTAGTTGTACTAGTAGTAACATACAAGACATTAACAACATTATGTTTGCTGCAGACAATTAATATACTCCTCAAGTAATTATAATGAAAAAATAAGGTCTAAATTAAAAATGTTATCATAACTATTTGTAGTAGACCTCTAATAGTACATCTACTCTGGCATTTATGTACTAGCCTGTCTAATCCTCACTGTCACTGTCACTTGTGTAACAAATCCTGGTCCATTCACAATGACATGAGACAGATCATCACTAGCAATTGTGAATGGATTACTTTTATCTTTACAAGTGACATTAGTGGGAGATCCATTAGAGACATTGAATAAATAAAATAAATTATGTTACATTAACAATAGATTTGTGAGGGGGCTGGCCTCACATGACTATTTAAGACTATTAAAGTAGATTTATCTTCAATTGGATAAAAAGTAATACTAAGTAAAAACATTTCCATGAGCTTTCACATCATTGTTTGATTTTAAGCATACAATATTATATATATATATTGTTTAGAAGTAACAATTATTGCTATTGGAATCTCTACCTATAGGTACAATACTCAACTTAACATAAAATAAGGGGGTAGGGGCTAACCAATGTGTAACACTCTAGCAGAATTGTCGTATCATGTATTGTAAACAAAAATGTAAATAAGAAAGTCCACTTCTTTAACTAAAAGTAAAATGATAAGCTTTCCTTTGTTAGCAAAACCTAACAAGTAGATTTTTATACACGTGTATCCAAAATAACAAACTACAGCATATCTAATACAGCAATATGATTGGTCAACATGGTACAAGCTCAATGACCATTGATGTATAAAAATAAAGTATTTACATTAACATCAATGTATGTATAACATATACATGTATCTATTGTTATATGTACAATGTTCCTATATTATATATTATTATAACACAGATAGGTAATGTCACTATTCTTACTGGTAGAGATTTGAGTATCACTCCATTCTCCTGGTCCTATATAGTATAGTGCTCTTAGCTCTCCAATGATATACTTAGTGTTAGGTAGTAGTCCTCCTATACTGTATTGTGTGTTGGTTGTATTAGTCAAATTGTATGGACCATTACTGTTAGACTCTCTATAAAGTATCTCATAGATGATAATGACACCATTGGGTGCTGTGGGTATATTCCATGTAATGTTGATCACTTGTATCTCTATATCACTTTGTATTAGATCAGATACCATACCAGGTTCTACAGTATATTAATAATACATTATATATCAGTAGTAACTGACTTACTAGCTTCTCTTGTCTCGTTGTATTACCTCACTACTTGCTGGTCCAGTCCCAGCATCGTTATATGCTCTTAATGTCACAGTGTAGTTAGTGTAAGGTGTGAGTGTTGTGAGGTTGTACTGTCTGTTGTTTCCTCCAGTGATGTTAACAGTGTCACTGAATGTTGTGTTAGTGTAGTAGAGCAAGTAACCAGTGATGGGTCCATTCTGTCCAGAGCAAGGTACCTCATCCCATGATATAGTCATGGATCTTGACTTAACTGATGATATAATGATTTTACTGACAGATGAAGTGGGTACTGTAGATAAATGTGAGAACAATATAATAATTGTGAAAGTGAGATATTGTGAATATAGTATAGTTTACCAGATGAGAGTGTAGTGGTAATACTAGAACCCAGGCCAACAGCTGGTTCACTACCATATATTCCATAAAGACCAACAATACAGTAAGTACCAGGATCAATACCAGTAAATATATATAATGTGATGAGATTATGATGAAGTCAGTCCTGATGTTATATTCAACATTGTGTTAGTGGTAGTTCCTGCACTCATAACAGAACTACTACCACTGCTGAGTTGATAGAACACCTCATAACCAGCTACTCCTGACACAGATGACCAGGAGAGTTGTACATGAGTCAGACCTGTGTTCAGTCTTGTAGCAGTCAGACCAGTAGGAGTACCAGCAACTATAACACAGAGAGAGAATATGTATACCATCCTACTTAGTGATTAACTAACTTGTTATAGGCTGTGATGTACTACTACTACCTCTGGCATTGGAGACAGTACACTGGTAAGTACCAGCCTGTCTCATCCTCACTGTCACTGTCACCTGTGTAACAGATCCTGGTCCATTCACAACCACACGAACCAGGTCACTACTACCAATGGTAAAGGGATTACTTCCATCTGTACAAGTGACATTAGTGGGAGGTCCATCAGAGACATTGAAGATGAGAGTGAAGTCTGGAGGGTTAGTATCTCTTGTGGAGATGAGAGAGAACTTCATGGAGGAGTCTGCATCAGGACCATCTATATAAGAATGAGATATATCGTCATTTTATTACTACATGAATTCAGTCACTGACCATTCATATTGTAATTATGAGTTGTGTATATTCTACCACTAGTGTTTGGCTCACTCCATTCTCATCAGGAATGATACAAGTGTACAGACCTTCATAACCTGATATTCAAGAATTCTAGCTAGTGCAATCTGACCTGTGGACCTTTTAGAGAATATAGGAGATGGTCCACTGTCAAATGAGTCACTATGTAAAAGTACTTGAGTACCATTAGGATAATACCACAGTCCAATATCAGAACCATTATTAGCACTCTGACACCACAAGGCATCATTAGTACCATCCTTATTCTCATCAAGAGCATAAAAACTGTCCACCATATATCATTGAGAAGTCTGGTATTATCCTATTTTCATAGGGTAGATACAGTTTGAACACCTGTTTTTATGAAGTATATATTAATGATCACTCTAACAACAACTACTTACCATTACTAGGTCTGTTGGTAGGTACTTTGTCCACCTCCTAGTTGTACTAGTTAGTAGTGACATATAATACAATATCTTTACTAACTCTATCATCATCTTTGACAGAGCTAGTACTGATATAATGGAATATTATATTATCAATATAATAACTTTAGTTATGAAAGTTATTACATTTATTAATAGTTATAATAGTTTTTTATAGTAACATAATTGTAATGATGTCATAAATTATTGTTATATTTGTCCCAATGGTTTAAGATCAGTAGATACCTATTATAATAAAGTGTATTATAATATTATAATAATATAATGTATTACCTCAAATGTACATCCAGTTGATGACCTTATATCTTCAATACTGACCCCTTCTGAAATTTACATCAACTTCAGACCCTTTTCAGCATCAACATCAAATACATATTCAACACATGTACATAATTTATTGTACCATTTCTGTAATTATTCTATAAACACAATTCATTCCTATTAATGGCAGAGTACATTGACCTAATATTTTATGACTACCTCCCTGGAAGAAGAAAGAGAGAGGACATTATCATCACATACATTATATATTATTACATACCCAGCATTATTACTAACAATAATCAATTCATTAGTACCAGTCTTAATTAATGCATTTATTAAATTCTCTGAAATACCACACAACCCAAATCCTATAATAAAATCAATAACATTATTACATCATAATGATGTCATCATTAACAACTACCTCCTATGAGTAATTTTGATCCATCTTTAATATCTTTAACAGAGCTGTCATAAAACTCCACCCACTTTCCACTACTCAGGGATATACCATGACACTGCAATGGATAAAAGAGGACATTA
The DNA here is from genome assembly GCF_016097555.1 of Gigantopelta aegis. NCBI lineage: Eukaryota > Metazoa > Mollusca > Gastropoda > Neomphalida > Peltospiridae > Gigantopelta > Gigantopelta aegis. The sequence continues at coordinate 23,519 of NW_024533409.1, read as the reverse complement.
ACTAATACTACAATACTCACTTGAGATACTGATAGACTAGAAACTACTGATTTGAGAGTTTGTAAACGTTTTTGTAAGATACTACGAGATAGAGTAAACGTGAAAGCCATTGTTTACAAAGTGGTAGCCACGCCTATTAATTAGTTTCTGCAAAGATGGAGCAACAGCAGTCATCTTCCACCTCTCAAACCGACCATGTGTTAGGATTAAAAAGGTATTTAAATATAGTGTATATTGACTGTGATATTTCTCTCTCTAGTGATGAGGTTGACCAAACCTCATTTAATGGCTCCACCTTTTTCTATGGGAGAGCCGTGGGATCCTATTGGTACGTGAACATAATGGATGCATGTTCATTTAAATGGATACATGAATTAGCATATCTATAAACAGATAGATGAAATAATGGATGATATATTGAAATATGTACATGTGTATTTTCAATATAGGAAGAGCTTTGGAGAGTGAAAGTAACAGAGATGTTAGAGTTGGACAATATGCTCCTGGTATTGGTATCAGTGAAATGTTAGAACTTCCTTCAACTAATACGTTAGTATAACCCTATCATTAGATCTCATTAGATGTCTTGTTATATTGTGTTGTTGTAGACCTGTTAAAGGAAATCTGATATATTTAGAAGAAACTTATCGAGTGTTGTGTCGCTTAGCAACGAGGGTCAAGAAGTGTTACTGATGTTGTTTTAAAGGTAATCTATCCATCTATGTCCATCCATTCATCATAATGTCAGCCACACCTTCTGTTGATGGTTGGTATACAGAGTTTATTCCAAATTTTATTTCTCTGCAAATCTCAGAATAATAGTGTTTAATACATGTGTATTTAATATGATGTGCCCCTGATCATTAGTGTTATAATAATTGTCTGTATTGTTTTATTAGTTAACTATGACTGAGGAAACTTTGACCACACCTACTAATACAAGTAGTACGGAGGTCAACAATGAATTATTAGAACAAAATATATCAACACTAAATCAATGGGTGTGGAAGATGAAGATCAGATAAGACAAATACTACATCAGACAAGAAAGTGGAATAGATGAATAAAAAATAACAACATCAAATACACACTATACATATATTGTTACCATGACGACATATGTACATAATTTATTGTACCATTTCTGTAATTATTCTATTATCACAATTCTTTCCTGTTAATAGCAGAGTACATTGATCACACAGGGTTTAGGGTTTAATATTGAGTATATGACATGAATTGTTTATATTACACATTGACATGTTAAGTACTGGTGTACAATATTTTGTCATTGGTTTAATGTTCAATTCTCTCATAAGTATAGTCTTGTTGAGAAGTGAGTTCAGTTGGTTCTTCATCAGTTATCTCATAAATGCTTCTTCAAATTTACTATAAACATGATATTATAATTTAAAATATGTCTCCTAGTAACTCACTTAGCATCTTCTTTTTACAATACTATAAGCTGGACTGGTTGTCATAGCGATATCTTCATGTGATGTTTTCATACTATATAAAACAAATCATTATAATAATCAATAAAGTTACTTTATCTAATAACATATATACCTCAATAACTGTATCTTATTATATTGTCTTATTACATCAGTACTAGTATTATAATAATAATACCAGTAATAACTAATAGTACTAGTAATATTGATGATATAATAATTAGTACATTAGTAGAAGACAGGTGCTCAGTACTAATGGTTGTCATAGTGATAATAGGAGTACACCCTATAGAAGAATGACATCATTATTACATAATACAATGACAATATAACAATCAATATATATAGTAGTATATATAATATAATCATTATATCTATATGTATTATATAATATGATCATTAGTTAGTGTTGTATATAAATATATAATCAATATAATAATATATTATATTACATGTAAACAATACATGTACTATTGTTATATATACAATGATATCAATAGAATATATACTGATATATAGTTAATAAATATCATTATATATTTTTATTATATAAATTTACTTGTGTTTATTATTAATAATTATAGTAATAATAGTTAGTATTGTTAATGAAAATATACTAGTTGATTGTATTAATGATAACATAACCTGTTGATGTTGTAATAATAGATGTTGTTGTTGTTAATATTGTTGATAAAAGTAATAGTTGATGATGATATAACTGTTGATGTTGGAGTTAAAGTGATTCCTATAATATATAATAATAGGATAGTAGTCTCCAATACATAGTATTAATATAATAAATATATAGTATTAATATAATGTATTAATATTAAGTAAGTGGTAGTTAAGTAATCTAGTTACTTGACTATAACTAAAGTAAAGTAACACAACATTTTTATGATAGGAGACTACTTAAGTGATATGTGACTATTAGAGTAAACCTAACTCTAACATCTACTATATAATGGAATACTAAAAGACCAGCTAAATATCTTCCTCTCTAAAAATTAATTAATATCTTACCAGGTGAGATAGGTTGAGTTCTCTCTCCCTCATAATCAACTCATTTATTTCATATGTTACAGAAAGTGAAAACAAATAGTCTAAGTTATCTTGTAGTCCTCCCTATTACACCTTCACTACTACCAGCAGGAAAGGTCTTCTTACCCATATCAGACTGTCTCTTATGTTTACTAGTACTAATATAATAGACAGTATAGTGCTTGACTTCTTGAGCAGTAATAGGTTGCCACATAGCAAGTACTACAGTGTTATTGATTTTTATTATATTAAAACCAGAAACTGTAGCTATAGAGGAAATGATAAATGTTATTGAAAAGACAGACAAGAGACCTACGTATGTTACTGGTAGAGATTGTGAGTATCAATCCATTCTCCTGGTCCTACACTGGTATATGCTCTCACTCCAATGATATAGTTAGTATTAGGTAGTAGTCTCCTCCTATACTGTATTGTGTGTTGGTTGTATTGGTCATATTGTATGGACCATTACTGTTAGACACTCTATAACGTATCTCATACATGATAATGATACCATTGGGTACTGTGGGTATATTCCATGTAATGTTGATCATTTGTATTTCTGTACCACTTTGTATTAGATCAGATACCATACCAGGTTCTACAATATATCAATAATACATTATATATCAGTAGTAACTGACTTACTAGCTTCTCCTGTCTGTTGTATTACCTCAATACTTGCTGTCCAGTCCCAGCATCATTATATGCTCTTACTGTCACAGTGTAGTTAGCATAAGTTGTGAGTGTTGTGAGGTTGTATTGTCTGTTGTCTCCTCCAGTGATGTTAACAGTGTCATTGAATGTTGTGTTAGTGTAGTAGAGCAAGTAACCAGTGATGGGTCCATTCTGTCCAGAGCATGGTACCTCATCCCATGATATAGTCATGGACCTTGCCTCAACTGATGATATAGTAATACTATTGACAGATGAAGTGGGTGCTATAGATAATGTGATAACAATATAATAATTGTGAATATGATAATATAACATAGTTTAACCAGATGAGAGTGTATTAATAATTGCTAAACGCAGGCCAGTTATTTCACTACCATATATTCCATTAAGACCAATAATACAGTAAGTACCAGGATCAATACCAGTAAATGTATATGGTGATGAGATTGATGAATTTGTTATAATAGGACCATATATCTTTTCACATAGTCTACGACAATGACGATAACCCTCATATATTTGAGGAGCAAATGAAGGTTGTATCCATATCATAGTAATAGTGGTATTAGTGGTAGTAAATGTCAGAATGGGAAAAGGGATAGCTAAAGATAAAGATAAGAATTAAGCTTTTTTCAAAGAGTGAGTATTATATAGTAATAAAGAAATTTATGTCAGCAATTTACTTACAAAATGTCACAGTGACATTATTACTATGATCACTAGGTAGTACTGTACTACTTTCACTGCCATATGATACTACAAAGAAGTTATATGTACTGTATGAAGTCAGTCCTGATGTTATATTCAACATTGTGTTAGTGGTAGTTCCTGCACTCATAACAGAACTACTACCACTACTGAGTTGATAGAACACCTCATAACCAGCTACTCCCGACACTGATGACCAGGAGAGTTGTGCATGAGCAAGACCTGTGTTCAGTCTTGTGGCATTCAGACCAGTAGGAGTACCAGCAACTATAACAGAGAGAAAATATGTATACCATCCTACTCAGTGATTTATTTAACCTGTTATAGGCTGTGATGTACTACTACTACTTGTAGCATTTGACCAGTTTCTCTCCAGGTATAGGACCATTAGTTACTCTGGCATTGGAGACAGTACACTGGTAAGTACCAGCTTGTCTCATCCTCATTGTTACTGTCACCTGTGTAACAAATCCTGGTCCATTTACTATCACACGAGACAGGTCACCACTAGCAATTGTTAATGGATTACTTCCATCTGTACAAGTAACATTAGTGGGAGTCCATCAGAGACATTAAAGGTAAGAACGAAGACTGGGGGATTAGCATCTCTTGTGGAGATGAGAGAGAACTTCATGGATGAGTCTGCATCAGGACCATCTATATAATAGTGAGATATATCATCACTTTATTACTATAACAATTCAGTCACTAACCATTGCTATTATAAACATGATCTCTGTATGCTCCTACCACTAGTATTTGATTCACTCCATTCTCATCAGGAATGATACAGGTGTACAGACCTTCATAACCTACTAGTCCTCTATTTCTAGCTAGTGCAATCTGACCTGGGAACCTTTTTGAGAATATTGGACTTTGTGTATTAAACAAAGGTACTTGAGTACCATTAGGATAATACCACAGTCCAATATCAGAACCAGTATTAGCACTCTGACACCACAAGGCATCATCTGTACCATCACCATTTCGATCACCATTATGAAACTGTCCAGTATATATCATTGAGAAGTCTGGTATTATCCTATTCTCATAGGGTAGATACAGTTGTACACCTGTTATTATGTAGTATATATTAATGATCACTCTAACAACAACTACTTACCATTACTAGGTCTGTTGGTAGGTACTTGTCCATCTCCTAGTTGTACTAGTAGTAACATATAATACAATATCTTTACTAACTCTATCATCATCTTTGACAGAGTTACTACTGATATAATGAACTATTATATTATCAATATAATAACTTTAGTTATGAAAAAGTTATTACATTTATTAATAGTTATAATAGTTTGTTTATAGTAACATAATTGTGATAATGTCATAAATTATTGTTAAATTTGTTCCATTGGTTTAAGATCAGTAGATACCTATTATAATAAAGTGTATTATAATATTATAATAATATAATGTATTACCTCAAATGTACACCCAGTTGATGATCTTATATCTTCAATACTGACCTCTTCTGAAATTTCTATCAACTTCAGACCCTTCTCAGTATCAACATCACTAATTCACTATACACATATTGGTACCATGACAACACATGTATTGTACCATTTTTGTAATCTATTAACACAATTCTTTCCTGTTAATACCAGAGTACAATGATCTAATAGTTTATGACCACCTCCCTGGAAGAGAGAGAGAGACATTATCATCATATACATTATATATTATTACATACCCAGCATTATTACTAACAATAGTCAATTCATTAGTACCTGTCTTAATTAATGCATTTATTAAATTCTCTGGAATACAACATAACCCAAAACCTATAATAAAATCAATAACATTATTACATCATAATGATGTCATCATTAAAACTACCTCCTATGAGTAATTTTGATCCATTTTTATATCTTTAACAGCATCTACAGAGCTATCATAAAACTCCACCCACCTTTCACTACTCAGGGATATACCACGACACTGCAATGGATAAAAGAGGACATTAACTAATACTACAATACTCACTTGAGATACTGATAGACTAGAAAACTACTGATTTGAGAGTTTGTAAACGTGTTTGTAAGATACTACGAGATAGAGTAAACGTGAAAGCCAAAGTGGTAGCCACGCCTATTAATTAGTTTCTGCAAAGATGGAGCAACAGCAGTCATCTTCCACTCTCAAACCGACCATGTGTTAGGATTAAAAGGTATTTAAATATAGTGTATATTGACTGTGATATTTCTCTCTTTAGTGATGAGGTTGACCAAACCTCATTTAATGGCTCCACCTTTTTCTATGGGAGAGCCGTGGGATCCTATCGGTACGTGAGCATAATAGATGCATGTTCAGTTAAATGGATGCATGAATTAGCATATCTATAACATATAGATGAAATAATGGATGATATATTGAAATATGTACATGTGTATTTTCAATATAGGAAGAGCTTTGGAGAGCGAAAGTAACAAAGATGTTAGAGTTGGACAATATGCTCCTGGTATTGGTATCAGTGAAATGTTGGAACTTCCTTCAACTAATACGTTAGTATAACCCTATCATTAGATCTCATTAGATGTCTTGTTATATTGTGTTGTTGTAGACCTGCTAAAGGAAATCTAATATATTTAGGAGAAAAACTTATTGAGTGTTTGTGTCGCTTAGCAACGAGGGTCAAAAAAATGTTACTGATGTTGTTTTAAAGGTAATCTATCTATCTATTTATCTGTCTATCCATTCATCATAATGTCAGCCACACCTTCTTTTTGATGGTTGGTATACAGAGTTTATTTCCAATTTTATTTCTCTGCAAATCTCAGAATAATAGTGTTTAATACATTGTGTATTTAATATGATGTGCCCTGATCATTAGTGTCATAATAATTGTCTGTATTGTTTAACTATGACTGAGGAGACTTTGACCACACCTACTAATACAAGTAGTACGGAGGTCAACAATGAATTATTAGAACAAAATATATCAACACTAAAATCAATGGGTGTGGAAGATGAAGATCAGATAAGACAAATACTACATCAGACAAGAAAGTGGAATAGATGAATAAAAATAACAACATCAAATACACACTATACATATATTGTTACCATGACAACATATGTACATAATTTATTGTACCATTTCTGTAATTATTCTATTATCACAATTCTTTCCTGTTAATGGCAAAGTACATTGATCACACAGGGTTTAAGGTTTAATATTGAGTATATGACATGAATTGTTTATATTACACATTGACATGTTAAGTACTGGTGTACAATATGTCCTCATTGGTTTAATGTTCAATTCTCTCATAAGTATAGTCTTGTTGAGAAGTGAGTTCAGTTGGTTCTTCATCAGTTATCTCATACAATGCTTCTTCAAATTTACTATAAACATGATATTATAATTTAAAATATGTCTCCTAGTAACTCACTTAGCACTTCTTTTTACAATACTATAAGCTGGACTGGTTGTCATAGCGATATCTTCATGTGATGTTTTCATACTATATAAAACAAATCATTATAATAATCAATAAAGTTACTTTATCTAATAACATATATACCTCAATAACTGTATCTTATTATATTGTCTTATTACAATCAGTACTAGTATTATAATAATAATACCAGTAATAACTAATAGTACTAGTAATATTGATGATATAATAATTAGTACATTAGTAGAAGACTGGTACTCAGTACTAGTGGTTGTCATAGTGATAATAGGAGTACACCCTATAGAAGAATGACATCATTATTACATAATACAATGACAATATAACAATCAATAATATAGTACTAGTATATATAATATAATCATTATATCTATATGTATTATATAATATGATCATTAGTTAGTGTTGTATATAAATATATAATCAATATAATAATATATTATATTACATGTAACAATACATGTACTATTGTTATATATACAATGATATCAATAGAATATATACTGATATATAGTTTAATAATATCATTATATCATTTTATTATATAGTTTACTTGTGTTTATTATTAATAATATAGTAATAATAGTTAGTGTTGTTAATAAAAATATACTAGTTGATTGTATTAATGATAACATAACCTGTTGATGTTGTAATAATAGATGTTGTTGTTGTTAATATTGTTGATAATAAAGTAATAGTTGATGATGATATAACTGTTGATGTTGGAGTTAAAAGTGATTTTATAATATATAATAATAGGATAGTAGTCTCCAATACATAGTATTAATATAATAAATATATAAATATTAATATAATGTATTAATATTAAGTAAGTGGTAGTTAAGTAATCTAGTTACTTGACTGTAACTAAAGTAAAGTAACACAACATTTTTATGATAGGAGACTACCTAAGTGATATGTGACTATTAGAGTAAACCTAACTCTAACATCTACTATATAATGGAATACTAAAAGACCAGCTAAATAGCTTCCTCTCTAAAAATTAATTAACATCTTACCAGGTGGAATAGGTTGAGTTCTCTCTCCCTCATAATCAACTCCATTTATTTCATATGTTACAGAAAGTGAAAACAAATAGTCTAAGTTATCTTGTAGTCCTCCTATTACACCTTCACTACTACCAGCAGGAAAGGTCTTCTTACCCATATCAGACTGTCTCTTATGTTTACTAGTACTAATATAATAGACAGTATAGTGCTTGACTTCTTGAGCAGTAATAGGTTGCCACATAGCAAGTACTGCAGTGTTATTGATTTTTATTATATTAAACCCAGAAACTAAAGCTATAGAGGAAATGATATAAGTTATTGAAAAGACAGACAAGAGACCTACGTATGTTACTGGTAGAGATTTGAGTATCAATCCATTCTCCTGGTCCTACACTGGTATATGCTCTCACTCCAATGATATAGTTAGTGTTAGGTAGTAGTCCTCCTATACTGTATTGTGTGTTGGTTGTATTGGTCATGATGTATGGACCATTACTGTTAGACTCTCTATAACGTATCTCATACATGATAATGATACCATTGGGTACTGTGGGTATATTCCATGTAATGTTGAGCACTTGTATCTCTGTACCACTTTGTATTAGACCAAATACCACACCAGGTTCTACAATATATCAATAATACATTATATATCAGTAATAACTGACTTACTAGCTTCTTCTGTCTGTTGTATTACCTCACTACTTGCTGGTCCAGTCCCAGCATCATTATATGCTCTTACTGTCACAGTGTAGTTAGTGTAAGGTGTGAGTGTTGTGAGGTTGTACTGTCTGTTGTTTCCTCCAGTGATGTTAACAGTATTACTGAATGTTGTGTTAGTGTAGTAGAGCAAGTAACCAGTGATGGGTCCATTCTGTCCAGAAGAAGGTACCTCATCCCATGATATAGTCATGGACCTTGCCTCAACTGATGATATAGTAATACTACTGACAGATGAAGTGGGTGCTGTAGATGTGAGAGTAATATAATAATTGTGAGTGTATTATAGTTTACTAGATGAGATTGTATTAATAATTCCTAAACCCATACTAGCTGGTTCACTACCATATATTCCATTTAGACCAATAATACATTATATATCAGTAATAATTCACTTACCAGCTTCTTCTGTCTGTTGTATTATCTCACTACTTTCTGGTCCAGTCCCGCCATCATTATATGCTCTTACTGTCACAGTGTAGTTAGTGTAAGGTGTGAGTGTTGTGAGGTTGTACTGTCTGTTGTTTCCTCCAGTGATGTTAACAGTATCACTGAATGTTGTGTTAGTGTAGTAGAGCAAGTAACCAGTGATGGGTCCATTCTGTCCAGAAGAAGGTACCTCATCCCATGATACAGTCATGGACCTTGCCTCAACTGATGATATAGTATACTACTGACAGATGAGGTGGGTGCTGTAGATGTGAGAGTAATATAATAATTGTGAGTGTATTATAGTTTAACAGATGAGATTGTATTAATAATTCCTAAACCCATACTAGCTGGTTCACTACCATATATATTCCATTTAGACCAATAATACATTATATATCAGTAATAATTCACTTACCAGCTTCTTTTGTCTGTTGTATTACCTCACTACTTGCTGCTCCAGTCCCAGCATCATTATATGCTCTTACTGTCACAGTGTAGTTAGTGTAAGGTGTGAGTGTTGTGAGAGTATATTGTCTGTTGTTTCCTCCAGTGATGTTAACAGTATCACTGAATGTTGTGTTAGTGTAGTAGAGCAAGTAACCAGTGATGGGTCCATTCTGTCCAGAAGAAGGTACCTCATCCATGATATAGTCATGGACCTTGCCTCAACTGATGATATAGTAATACTACTGACAGATGAAGTGGGTGCTGTAGATAATGTGAGAGTAATATAATAATTGTGAGTGTATTATAGTTTACCAGATGAGATTGTATAATAATTTCTAAACCATACTAGTTGGTTCACTACCATATATATTCCAGATTGTATTATATATCAGTAATAATTCATTACCAGCTTCTTCATACTACTTTCTGTTCAGTACTAACATATCATATATGCTCTTACTGTCACAGTGTAGTTAGTGTAAGGTGTGAGTTGTTGTGAGGTTGTACCTGTTGTTCTTGTCAGTTGTGTTAACAGTATCCTAATGTTGTGTTAGTGTAGTAGAGCAAGTAACCAGTGATGGGTCCATTCTGTCCAGAAGAAGGTACTGTCCCATGATACAGTCATGGACCTTGGTCAACTGATGATATAGTAATACTACTGACAGATCCTGCTGTGAGATTAAGAGTAATATAATAATTGTGAGTGTATTATAGTTTACCAGATGAGATTGTATTAATAATTCACTAAACCATACTAGCTGGTTCACTACCATATATATTCCATTTAGACCAATAATACAGTATATATCAGTAATAATTCATGATTTCTTTTGTCTGTTGTATTATCTCACTACTTTGGGTGGTCCAGTGTCCGAGTCATTATAATATTACTGACAGTGTATTAGTAGTTTAAGGTGTGAGTGTTGTGAGTATATATGTCTGTCTGTTCATCCTTCCTCAGTGATGTTAACAGTACATACTGAGTGTTGTGTTAGTGTAGTAGAGCAAGTAACCATGATGGGTCCATTCTGTCCAGAAGAAGGTACCTCATCCTTGATACAGTCATGGACCTTGCCTCAACTGATGATATAGTAATACTACTGACAGATGAAGTGGGTGCTGTAGATGTGAGTAATATAATAATTGTGAGTGTATTAGTTTACCAGATGAGATTCTATTAATAATTCCTAAACCATACTAGCTGGTTCACTACCATATATATTCCATTTAGACCAATACTACATTATATATCAGTAGTGTAATTCACTTACCAGCTTCTTTTGTCTGTTGTATTACTCACTACTTGCATCCAGTCCTAGCATCATTATGCTCTTACTGTCACAGTGTAGTTAGTGTAAGTGTGAGTGTTGTGAGAGTATATTGTCTGTTGTTTCCTCCAGTGATGGTTAACAGTATCACTGAATGTTGTGTTAGTGTAGTAGAGCAAGTAACCAGTGATGGGTCCATTCTGTCCAGAAGAAGGTACCTCATCCCATGATACAGTCATGGACCTTGCTCTCAAATGTAATATAATAATAGGGTGACTACTGTATTATAGTTTACTGTAGATGTGAGAGTAATATAATAATTGTGAGTGTATTATAGTTTACCAGATGAGATTGTATTAATGGTTCCTAAACCCATACTAGCTGGTTCACTACCATATATATTCCATTTAGACCAATAATACATTATATATCAGTAATAATTCACTTACCAGCTTCTTTTGTCTGTTGTATTACCTCACTACTTTCTGGTCCAGTCCCGCCATCATTATATGCTCTTACTGTCACAGTGTAGTTAGTGTAAGGTGTGAGTGTTGTGAGAGTATATTGTCTGTTGTTTCCTCCAGTGATGTTAACAGTATCACTGAATGTTGTGTTAGTGTAGTAGAGCAAGTAACCAGTGATGGGTCCATTCTGTCCAGAAGAAGGTACCTCATCCCATGATACAGTCATGGACCTTGCCTCAACTGATGATATAGTAATACTACTGACAGATGAGGTGGGTGGAGTACAAGATCTAATATTTTATGTGATTTTACCTCCCTGGAAAAGAGAGAGAGACATTAGCATTTATCTACATTCTATCTTATAACATACCCAGCATTATTACTAACAATCGTCAATTCATTTATTACCAGTCTTATTAATGCATTTATAAATTCTCTGGAATTCCCACACAACCCACATCTTTTAATAAAATCACTACATTATGACATTTAAATGATTTCATCATTTTTACATACCGTCGTATGAGTGGTAATTTCAATCCATTTTAAATTCTGTAACAGGATCTACAGGTTGTAATAAAACTCCAACCACCTTTTTTTACTCAGGATCTACCACATTTTTTTTGGCAAGGGATAAATAGGACATTAACTTAATATACACTATTCACGTTGAGTACTGATAGATTAGAAAATATTTATTTGATATTTTACGGCTAAGATACGACACAAGCCTCATTAATGGATCCCTTTTTTTTCTATGGGCGAGCCCTGGGATCCTATTGGTACAGATATTATTTATAATGTGGATGTATTGTGGTTAATGATTTGCATGACTTAGCCATATCTAGGAACATATAGTATGAAAAGAAGGGGTTTTCAGAAACTATGTCCTAGGACTAATACTTTGGACTCAATATAGAACCATTGTTTAGACTGTTTTTTATGTTAGTAAAGTCGCGCTCTTTTTATTGAAAAACATTAAAACAACGTACGAGAGAGTTTACTTTGGGACTATAGGCCCTTGTTTTAGTTATGTATGACATAAATTAAACCTTGTCATCTAAAGACACAAGATTACTGTGTTGGTTTAACTTGTGGTTATTATGTGCCTTTAGTAAATCTCCTGTCATAAGGTAAAGTTTACAAATTAGGTGAAAAAAATTTCAGTACAAATTAATTTAGTTAATAATTATTAATTTCATTTCAGATGGGAAGAGAAAGTCAGACTTACTAGAGAAAGACACGATCAATTCGCGAGGTCTGTAATTGTATACTCTTCCAAAGTTAATTTCCCTTGTCTGGTTTGTCACTTCATTTCTTGTATTACTGTGACTATGACCAAACTTATCAGTAAATTAATTGTCATATAAATATAATTATATCATGAAAATATTTGATTATAAAGTAACACTTAGTAAGTTAAAAAAATTCCAAAATTGACTACAAGTCGTTTTAGAGAAATAGGGACCACATTGTATGCTATGGTTTACCACAAGTTATTACTTGTCAGGTAGAGATGAGGGTACAGGAAGTGCATGGACATTTCCAATCTCGGTAACATGCAGTTATTAAATTCTATAACTAATGCTTACTCAAATTTATAATTGCTTCAGGTGGATAAGTCTCATATTAGAACATGCTAATATCACTGCAGTTCCCTCAGATGGACTGGCTTTAAGTTTGTCCACAAGCTGTCAGCCACACTTCGGTTTTCCAAGATGTTCCATATACTAGTTAGGACATTTGTTAATATCTTATATTAAATTATTAATAGTGTTTGAGTACTGATGTATTAAAACTATGATGTGCCCCTCTGAAAACGTGTTTGTAAAATACAAGCCCCCGTAGTGTCATAATAATTGTCTGTATTGTTTCAAATCACACCTACTAACATTAATAATTACAGATGTAACAAAAATTAATTATCAAATGACAGGTATCCACCTAAAAGTCAATGGGTGTGTGACCGATGAAGATCAGATAAGAACAAATAATAATGTCCTACAAGCAATGATTTACAAGGGTAATAGATAAATAGATAAACAACATCAACATCAAATATATTGATCTATCTTTTAATCTAGTGATTTAACAGCATCATGCATTCTCCAGCTGTCATAAACCTTCCCCACCCCCCTTCCACTACTCAGGGATCCTACCACAACACTGCATATGGATAAGAGGACATTAAAAATAATAATACAATATTCACTTTAGATACTGATAGACAGAACTATTGATTTTGAGAGTTTGTAAACTAGCTACTACGACCAAGCCTATGTATGGCTCCCACTTTTTTCTATGGGATGAGCCATGGGATCACCAGTGGTACATGAGCAGTTAATGGATGTATTGATTGGTTAAATGAATGCATAATTAGCATATCTATGACATATTTTGTAGAAATTTCTCTCTTTATAGATGTTTCATGAACTATGGATTAGGACGAATTACTTGGAACAAATTAAGAACACAATTGGTTTAGACTGTTTTTATGTTAGTAACGTCGCGCTATTTTTATGGAAAACATTAAAACAACGTAAGATATAGTTGTACTCTTGGGACTATAGCCCATTGTTTTAAGTTATGTAGCATAACTTCCAACTTGTCATCTAAAGACAAAAGATTACTGTGTTGGTTTAACGGTTATTATTTGCATTAGTAATCTCCTTCCATAATGTAAAAGTACAAAATAGGTGGAAAAAAAAAATTCAGTACAAATTAATTTAGTTAATAATTATTAATTTCCTTTCAGATGGGTAAGAGAAAAAAGTCAGACTGTACTATAGAAAGCACAGATCAATTCGAGGTCTTTAATTGTATCTATTCCAAAGTTACTTTCTTGTCTGTTTTGTCATCATTCTCTGTCTTACTGTGACTATGACTAACATTTATCAGATAAAATTAATTGTCTATAAATAATAATTTACTTCAGATAAATATTTTATCTAAAAGTAACACTTAGTTAAAGTAAAAATTCCAAAAACTACATACTCGTTTTAGAAGAATAGGACCAATTGTAAGCTATGTTACACAAAGTTTATACTTGTCAGGTAGAGATGATGGTACAGGAAGTGCATGGGTTACATTTCAATCTCGGTTACATGGGGGTGCAGTCTATGTATATATAACTATTGCTTACTCATTATAATGGCTTTCAGGTGGATACTTCTTCATCAATTAGAACTTGCCTAATATCACTGCAGTTCCCTCAGATGGACTGGCTAAGTGTGTCATGATGTCCTCCACACCTTCTATTTTAGAATGTTTTCCCTATAACTAGTTATGACATTTGTTAATATCTTATATGCATATTAATAGTGTTTAGTACATTGTGTATTTAATATGGATGTGCCCCTGATCGTTATTGTCCATAATAATTGTCTGTATTGTTTCAATCACCCCTACTAACACAAGTATACAGAGGTCAACAATGAATTATTAAAATGACATGTATCCACACTAAAATCAATGGGTGTGGAAGATGAAGATCAGATAAGACAAATACTATTCAGACAGCATATGATTTACAAGTGGAATAGATAATAGATAAACAACATCAAATCAAATACATACTATATATATATATATATATAATTATATTATATTTTATTGTTACCATGACAACAATGTACATAATTGATTTTACTAGTTTGTAATTCTATTTATTAAAACAATTCTTTCCTGTTAATACCAGAGTACATTGATCACACAGGGTTTAAGGTTGAATATTAAGTATATGACATTATTGTTTATAAACTCATCAACTTATAAATTACTAGTGTACAGTATGTCTCATTTTTTTAATGTTCCAATTCTCCCTCATAGTTAGTCTTTTTGAGAAGTGAGTTCAGTTTTGTTTTCTTGATCAGTTTATCTCATAACAATGTTTCTTCAAATTTACTATAAACATTATATTATAATTTTTCAAATATGGTCTCCTATAACTCACTTATCAATTGTTTTTACGACACTATAAGCTGACTGTTTGTCATAGCGATATCTTCATGTGAGTTTTTCATACTATATAAAACAAATCATTATAATAATCAATAAAGTTACTTTATCTAATAACATATATACCTTAATACTGTATCCCTATTATATTGTCCTTATTACAATCAGTACTAGTATTATAATACTAATACCAGTAATAACTATAGTACTAGTAATATTGATGATACAATAATTAGTGCATTAGTAGAAGCAGGAGCACATGAGCTGCGTAAAAGACAGGTACTCAGGGACTAGTGGTTGTCATAGTGATAATAGGAGTACCCCCTATAGAAGAATGACATCATTATTTACATATACATGACATATACATAATCAACTAATATAGTACTATATATTATAAATATCAACTAATATAGTACATAGATAGGTGTTAAAGGAGAAGATTGATGAATGAGATGGGGACTACCCATATTTTGTGCTTGTTGTTTGGCCATCACCCTGAAGGATCGATTGAGTTATCGGCTCCATCCCCCATTGACCAACTAGCCGAGGGGAACAAAGTATACACGCCGCGCCTAAACAGTTTTCAGATGTATACGGAACTTTCTATCCTCTGCTGGACAGCGATCACATACCCAGGAGTAACAGAGGCACCTTGAAATGGTAAGCTGTAGAAGATGAGGAGATTACCAGTGACTCAAATTGCCTTACGTTTTCGCCCGCTTCCAACAAGGGAAGAAGATATCAACTGGACATGATACTAGAGATGGACTCTTTTTCCTAGGAGCGAATAGCCGCTGATGTGGGGACAGAAAAATGGTATCTCCTGTAGGGAGTTTTCATGTCCGATGAATGTTGTCAACATGGCCTATAAAACCAACTTGATGGTCACCATAAGCCATCATTTTACACACCTGACAAACAGTGCAAGTGGACCCTACTGACACAGTTGAACAACCAGCCCAATAACCGTAACCACAATCGAATTCACCATCGTGAATATGCCAGACCAAGAGCCTTAGAAGGCACCACCTCAGCCCATCTCCCCGTGATGAACAGAAGATGGACAAAGCCAAATCCTATGACCGAGTGTCTGAGCCCTCTGTTTCAGTCAGGATATTAAAGGATGCTGGTCAATACCTTGGACACCTAGTGTTGACTGAGGGAAGAGTCACTAGTGTCCAAAAGGACAACTCCGGTCTGTTAGCAGAAGCAGATTAAAGACCTCTAAAGCTGAGAAGAGATGGGAGGCGTTGGAGGGACACAGTTACGAAGTCCAATTATGAGATCATTTTTGATTGAACCCAAGAGCTAAAAACAGCCGCTGGGCATGAAGAGATGGTTTGATGAATACCAAGACCACCAACGTGATTTGGCAAAGGAGCCTTCCACCAGAAACCAGTCAGACAAGGGAGCCCAACCAATCAGTATACAACCGTACCTGGAGATGTCAAAAGAGGAAATCACCTCCTTGATTAACTTGGAGACAAGTTGTAGGAAAAGGAAAATTTGGATGGAAAATGACGCAGCAAAGCACATCCATCATTCTCCATCCGTGTTTGTATAATGGACCATAAAAGACCCGCTTCTTACTCCAAAAATTAATAAATATTTATAGGTTGATTCTCTTCCCCCATAACCTCCTTTATTTAATGTTACAAAGTGAGAACAAATAGTTTAGTTATTTGAGTCCTCCATTACCCTTCTTCTACACGGAAAGGGCTTCTTACCATACAGCTGCTTTCGTTTACTAGTATAATTAATAAAACAGTATGTGCTTGACTTTGGGCAGTAATAGGTTACATACAAGTACTGCTGTTCATTTTTGTTTATATTAAACCAGAAACTGATAAGGAAATGATTAAGTTTTGAAAAGACAGCAAAAGCTCTATGTTCGGTAGGATTTAGTAATTTCCATTTCCTGGTCCACCTGGTAATGCTTCACTCCAATGATAAGTTGTTAGGTAGGTCCCCTTACGTTTGTGTTGGTTGTTTGTCAATTTGCATAGACCATTCTGTTAATTCTATAACTATTTCTAATATAATGAACCATTGGGGACTGTGGGTTTCCTGTAATGTTGATTACTTTATCTCTTCCCTTTGTATTAGACCAGATACCAACCGGTTCTACAATATTCAATAAACATGTATTTATTAGTAACTGACACCCCTTCTCTTCTTTCTTATTCCTCACTATTCTGGTCCCGTCCCCATCATTAAGCTATTACGGTCACATGTAGTTAGGGTAAGGTGTGAGTGTTGTGGGGATTACTGTCTGTTGTCCCTCCAGTATTAACAATCTTGAATTTTTTAGTGTATAAGCAAGTAACTGATGGGTCCGTTTGCCAAAGAAGGTCCCACCTGATATGTCATGGCCCTTCCTAACTGTTATATAATATACTGACAATGAATGGGTGTGTAGTTTGGAACAAATTAATATATAAAATTTATTTAAGTTTACCAGATGATTGTATTATAATTCCAAACCCATACAGCTGGTTCACTTCTATATTCCTTTAACCAATAATACATTATTAACATAAATTCATTACATTTTCCTGTCTGTTTTATTACCCAACTCTGGTCCCGTCCCACCTTATATTATTCGTCCAGTGTGTTAGGTAAGGTGTGAGGTTTGAGGTGTACGTTGTTTTTTTCTCCAGGATGTTTAACATGTCAGTGAATGTTTTGTTTGTAGTAAGGAGGTAACCTGTGGGTCATTCTGTCCGGCAAGGGCACCTTCCTTGTCAGTCAGGCCTTGCCCAACTGTGATATAATGAAATGCGACAGATGAATAGGTGCTTAGATAATAGAGAACATATAATTTGTGAAATATATATTAAAACTATTTTACCAGAGAGGGTTGGCATTCTTACCGCTACTTTTCATACCAATATTCCATAAGAACAAAAACAGTAGACCCGTTAATACCAGTAAATTTAGGTGATGAATTTATGATTTTGTTATGACAGCATACAATCCCCATATTTCGCAATGACGATGGCCCTCAATGTTTGAGGAGAAAGAAGGTTGTACCATATCATAGTAATAGTGGTATTAGTGGTAGTAAATGTCAGAAGGGAAAAGGGATAGCTAAAGAAAGGATAAGAGCAATAGTAGCTTTTTATATGATAACTAAATAAAGTTTTATTTATTTATTTATTACTTACAAAATGTCACAGTGATTGTGTTACTATGATCACAGGTATACTGTACTACCCTCACTGCCATAGATACTACAAAGAAGTTATATGTATTGTATGAAGTCAGTCCTGATGTTATATTAAACAGTTGTTAGTAATAGTTCCTGCACTCATAACAGAACTAATACCACTACGAGTTGAAGAACACTCATAACCAGCTACTCCTACGCAATGACCAGGAGAGTTGTATATGAGTCAGACCTGTGTTCAGTCTTGTGACATTAGACCAGTAGGAGTACCAGCAACTGTAACGAAGAAGATATGTATACCATCTTACCCCAGTAATTACTAACCTGTAGGCAATGATATATTGCTGCTAACTGCTCCTCCTTGGCTGCTTGTTTAGCTGGTATTGGAGATAGTACAACTGTTAAGTACCAACTAGTCTCATCCTCAACGTCACTGTCACCTGTGGTTACCCGATCCTGGGTCCACGTCACTCCCACAGGAAGACAGTTTACCACTAGCACATGTGAGGTGGAAGTGGACTTACTTCCATCTGTACAATTTGAAATCAGTGGGAGGTCCAATCCGAGACCATTAAAAGGTGAGAGTCAAGCCTCGGAAGATTAGCATCTCTGTAGTGCATGAGAGAGAACTCCATAGAGGACGTCTGCCATCAGGACCATCTATATCATCTGAGATATATCATCCACTTTATTACTCACCTGAACTGCCATCCACTGACCCTTGATATTGCTAATTATGATTCCATTATAATTCCTCCCCTACGAGTTTTGGGTCACTCCATCTTCATCAGGAATCCATACATGTGTACAGACCTTCACAACCTGTATAGAGGCTTTTTGGGGGCGGGGTTTTTTTTTAGCCATGTGCAATCTGACCTCATGGAACATCCTAGACATTATTGTGACCTGGCTGTTTAACAAAGGTATTCTGCGAACCCATGAGTATAATACCCAGTGCCCCTACAGTAGAAACTCTTATTAGCACTCTGACACCACACCGGCATCATTAACACCAAAAAACTGGTCCACGCAGACAGCCTTGAGAAGTCTGGTAGTGTCCTATTCCTATAGGGTAATACCGTGTTGTACACCCTTTCTTGTGATGTAGAGATTAACTGATCACTCCTACAACAACTACTTACCATTACTATTCTGTTGGTATGTAACTTGTCCTCTCCTCGTTTCACTAGTAGCTAACAGATAATAAAAATCTTGTACTTTACTACTCTTCATCATCTTTGACAGAGTTAGTACTGATGTCATGAACTATTATATTTATCTATATAACTTTAGTATGAAATGTCTATAGCATTATTAATAGCTATAAATATTTATTGATAGTCACTTAAATTGCTAAGCGATGTAAATTACTTGTTAAATTTGGGTCCAATTGTTTAAGATCAGTAAGTCACCCTACTATTGTAATAATGTATATTAAATAATTAATAAGATAACCTATATAACTATTACCTCCAACTGTAACATCCAGTTGATGACCTTATATCTTCCAAACTGACCCGGTGTGCGGTGTATTTCTATCAAATTTCCGACCCATCCTCATGTATTAACTCAAATCCACCTAACACATTTTGGTTTTACCATGACAACACATGTATTGTCCCATTTCTGTAATTATTCCTATTAACCCATTCTTTCCTGTTTCTGGCATAGACATTGGATCTAATATTTATGACCACCTCCCTAGAAGAGAGAAAGAACATTATCCATTCTATACATTATTAGATTTATATATATACATATCATCATATCCATTATGTAATAAATTAGTATGTTTAATGATAAATATTCCCTATAACTACATAATAGTATCTAGTTCTGACATTTGTTTATATATTATACCAAGTATTAATAGGGTTTAGTTATTGTGTATTTAATGGATGTGCCCCTGATCATTAGTGTCATAATAATTGTCTGTATTGGTTTCATTTAGTTAACTCTGACTGGAGGATATTTGACCACACCTACTAATACAAGTGTACGAGGTCAACAATGAATCATGAGAACTAAAATAGATACAACCTAAATCAATTGGGTGGTAGAAAAGATGAAGATCAGATAGACCAATACTTACTTCAGACAAGAAAGTGGAATAGCCTGATACAAATACCAACATCAAATACACACTATACCTATATATGTTACCATGACACCATATGTTACATATTTATTGTACCATTTCTGTAATTAGTCTATTAACACAATTCTTTCCTGTTTATAGCAAAAGTACATTGATCACACAGTGTTTTAGGGTTTATATTGAGTATATGACATGATGGTTTTAATTACACAGTGACATGTTACGTACTGTGTGACAATATATCTTCATTGGTTTTAATGTTCAATTCCTCCATACGTATAGTCTTGTTTAGAAGTGAAGTTCGTTTGCTTCTTCATCCATTTCTCTCATACAATGTTCTTCAAATTTACTATCACATGATATTATAATTTAAATATTCCCTCCTGTAAATCAGTTAGCACCTTCTTTTACAATCCACTAATCAACTGACCTGGTTTCTCATAGTGGATATCTTCATGTAATGTTTTCATACTAACATTAAACAATCATTATAATAGATCAATAAGTATACTTATCTCAATAACGTATATCCCTTAATATGTGTACTTATTATATACCTTCTTATTACAATCAGTACTAGTATTATAATACTAAGACCAGAATAACTAATAGTACTAGTGATCTTGATGATACTATATTTAGTATCTTAGTTTGAAGACAGGTTCTCAGTACTAATGGTTGTCATAGTATAATAGGATTATACCTATAGAAGCATGCACATTCTTACATAATCACATATAACATAATCAATAATATAGTACTGTATACCAATAAATATACTCTTATCAAATTCTATATCTATATGTATAAAAAGTATATATATCATTAGTTATTTTGTATATAAATATATGATCCATATAATATTATATTATATTACATGAATATCCATGTACTATTGTTTTATTATACAATTATATCAATAAAATATATACTGGGATATAGTATAAATATCATATATATAGATTTTTTATTCTATAGTTTTACTTGTTTTATTATTAATAACATAGTAATAATATTTAGTTGTTGTTACTGAAAATATCCAAGTTATTGTAATTAATAATAACATAACCTGTTTGATGGTGAATAATAAATTTTGTTGTTGATGATGATATCATGTTTTGATGTTGGAGTTTAAACTGTTTCCTATAATATACTAATATAGCAGAGCAGTCGCCAATCATGTTAGTAATATAATCAATATATAATATTAATATAATACATTAATATTAGGTAATTAGTCTTAAGTAATCAAGTTACTTGAACTGAACTAAGTTAAGTAACACAACATTTTTTATGATAGGTAGACTACTTAGTGATATGGTTACTATTAAGAGTAAACTAACTCTACCATCTACTATGCAATGGACTCGAAAAGACCAGCTAAATAGCTTCCTCTCTAAATTTAATACTATCTTACCAGGTGGGATAGGTTGATTCTCTCTCTCCCATCATAATCAAACTCATTTATTTCATTAAAGAGATATTATATAGTTATAACGAAAGATTGATATCAGAAATTTACTTACAAAATGTCACAAGTTGGTTGTGTTACTACTGATCACTAGTAGTACTTATATGGGGGTTTTGTTTTGTGTTCGACCTCACTGCCATAATGTACTAACAAAGAAGTTGTATGTACTGTCATGAATTCCGTCCTATGTTATATTCCACATTGTGTTTAGTTGGTATTTTCCTGCAACTCATACCAGAACTACTACCACTACTGAGTTGAATAGAACACCTCATAACCAGCTACTCCTGACACAGATACCAGAAAAGGTGGTACATGACAAGACCTGTTTTCATCTTGTAGCAGTCAGAGCAGTATTAGTACCAGCAACTATACCCTAGAGAGAATAATTATAGCCATAGCCTACTTAGTGATTTAATTACCCTGTTAATATGCTGTGATTGTACTAACTACTACTTGTAGCAGTTGGACCAGTTTGCTTATAGTATAGGACCATTAGTTACTCTACATTTGACAGTTACACTGGGTAAGTTCAACCATCGCTTGTCTCCTCCTACACTGTCACTGTCACCTGTGTACACAATCCTGGTCCATTTTCTACCACACGAGACAAGTCACTACTCGAGCATGGTGAATGGATTACTTCCGCGTACAATGACATTAGTGGGAGGTCCATCAGAGACATTGCAGGGTGAGAGTGAAGACTGGAGAGTTTTAGTATCTCTTGTGATACGAGAGAGAACTTCATGAGATATCTGCAATCAGGGGGAGGGAGGGGGTGGGACATCCTAATTATAATAGTGATATATATCATTTTATTACTATATGAACTAAGTCACTGACCATTTATATGTAATAATTAGAGTTGTGTCATATTTCCTACCACTCTTGTTTGGTTTCCTCCATTCTCATCGGAATAATACAGTGTACAGCCTTCCATAACCTGAAGTCCAAGATTTCTAGCTAGTGCAATCGATTTGCAAACCTCTTAGAGATTAGGAGATGGTCCCACTATCAAATACCACTATGTAAAGGATGATTACCATTTAGGTATACCACATCCCATACTGAAACCATTTGCACTTACCCACAAGGCATCAATTACCTCACTATTCTGATCAATTTAAAAACGTCCACAATATCTTGAGAATTGGTATTATCC